>NC_040038.1:37615801-37809121 GCF_003713205.1 Coffea eugenioides
ATATATATATATATAAAAAAAAAAGAGAAAAAAAAAAAGAAGAAGTAAATTAAATCCCTCTTTAAGAAAAATAAGAAGTTGATCATGAGATTAGTTAGCATCTTTATTGACTATAGGAGTTGCTTGCTTGCGAAATTGGATAAAAATAAGAAGTTGAGTTGAATTGGTAAAATTATGGTATACTTGGCTCTTCTTTGCTTGATATTATGAGTACTTGAACTTAATGGAAAGATCACATAAGGGTTATTTACCTTGATTCAAGGAAATGGAGTTGAAATACTACATATGTTTATTTCAAATTTTTGGATCATTGATGGTTGGAATTTTATATTGCTTGAGGACAAGCAATGATTCAAGTGTGGGGGTATTTGATAAGAGTTTATTTTACGTATTTTTAAGTGCATTTTATTAGTTAATTTTGAGTTGATTATTTAGTTTTATAATTAAAATAAAGAGGTTTTTGGTAAAATTATATATTTTTGGTAAAAGTGGATAATATTGCATTTCTATTGATTTTAATGGTAAAAACTTCATTTTTATGCAGGAATGATGATTCAATCACCAAAGGATGTCAAATGAGGTAAAAAATAGAGATTTGGTGATGAATTCAAGTGGCAACAAGAAGAATGAAGTGAAAAATGTTCAAGTGAGGAAATGCAATACAAGTCAGTTTTGACACTCTTCCGTATTTTGACCATATCTGGAGCTACACTTATCGGATTGAGGTGATCTTTATACCATTTTAAAGCTAAGAAAGAGACCTACAATTCGTATGAAGACATCAAAATCCATTTCTGCCATCTTCATGGGCAAAACGTTGGAATACAGAAGCTGCATTCTGTGGTCGGAAGTTAAAACAGAGGTTTGAACAGGTGACAGTATTTCGATCATATCTCAGGCTACAATGCTCCGATTTGGATGATTCTTGAAGCATTGGAAAGCTAAATCAAAGGGTTACAACTTTTGTGTTTTGCACAAAAGCTAGTTTGGCCTTTATCATGGAGAAAATCGCAGTTGAAATAAGGCCAGAGTGAAAACGCGAGTAGAAAAAACGCGAGTTTATACCGCGTTTTGTGTAGGCGCGTTTTATAGCCGAAATTCTGCAATTTGACTCCGTCAATTCTCTTGTGTGCATACCACTTTCCAGCTATAAGATGCAAGGGAATTCGGTGCACATGCTTCTGCAATAAAAGAGAAGACCAAATGAGTGTGGACAAAAGGAAACATCATATCTTTGACTTCTTTTTACAAAATCTGAGTGGAGGAAATTATGAAGTGAGAGGAATGGAATTTCTACCACCTTTTATGCAGAAATACAGGGGAGAAGCCTGGATGACCAGAGGTAGCTAGTTTTCCTTCTTGCAACAAGTTTTCTCTCTAGTTAAGAGTTCTTAGAGAAGCATTTTAGAGTTTTCACTTGTAATCATATTGTGCAAGAACATAGCAGGAATTGGAGAGCTTCACCTTCAATTGGCTAAGCTTTCTTTTATCTTTCTTATACTTGTACTTTATGATGTTTTGCAGTAATAAACTTGTGAATTTGATTGTTAAATCATTCATGAGTAGCTAAACTCCTTCATCTAGGGAGTAGATGAAACTTATGGCTAAATAATACTAATTGAATGTGATTTACACTTGTTATATCTTGAGTTAACTTGTCTACTTGTGTAGCTGTGATTTCTTGTTATTGATTGATCACCAATAGCATGTTTATAGTGTTATTATTCAATGAGAATTGGTAATAACAATTGAAACACATGAGTAGTGCTTGAGTTGTATGTTCATGAAAATAGAGATACACTTAGGTGGATTATTGAGCATTTCATGAAATAAAATGGAGTAGTAGTAGTATTTCACCATGAAAATAGGGAAATCTATATTGCTCTAAGCCATTTCATCATGAAAATGAGACTTGGTAATCTTGGAAATAAATCTCTGGTTAAGCAAGAATAATAGCAAGAAGTAAATCCATTCATTTGTGTAGTTTATGCCATAAGTGGAATCTACATCCCTAGAATCTTCATTAAGTGAAATTTCTCTATTTGCATTCAGCATTTGTTAAACTAGATTTGTATATCAGATTTGTAGATTACAGCATTAGACTTTCTCTGCTCAAAAATTAATTGTAAGTCTAAATAATAGAGAGAACAGGGGCTTAGTAATTGTTTAAATTGCTCCTCGTGGGATCGACCCGATACGCATCTTGTACTAAAATTGCGACCTGTATACTTGCAGTCCAACGGGTGTAAAATCGGAATTAAACTTGCACTTAAAGTGAAAACCCGTCAATAACTTTGGAAGGTTGAAAAAACTCCACAAAAATGTAGTCTTCACTAGTTTTTCTTAGTTCATTAGTTTAGGTAGTTTAATATAGTTTTATCCTAGCTTGTATCATGCTAAGCAAGGGTGATGATTGTGTGACGCCCCCACTTCTCCCTAAGGCGAATCAAAGGATATCCGCGGGACGCCTGCCCAACTCTCGTCAGGACTTAAGCAATTTACGTTCAAGCTTATAACGGTACTAGACATCACACCCAGATAATATAAATGCAATTAGTGCGGAAGCGTTCAAGCTTAACAATATTTAACAATTACCAAATCCATATAACAGGTTTCCAAATACATCCCAAAATATACAATAACCAAATTGTCTAGTCAAAAGACTTGGAACCCTATTACAAAAGTCCACAAAAACTCAAAAGGGAAAATTTCCTCCGAGTCCCGTTCAACCTCAAACCTGTTAAGGAAAACAAATCTACAGGGTGAGCAAAATGCTCGTGAGGCCAAGAACACACATGCAAGCACATTGCCCAAATAACAATCCCAGATTGACAAGTCGAGCAATAATATATCTAATGATTAACAATTTACGAGATAAATAACCATAAACAATTCAAGGATACTGGAACTCTCAGGAGCTATGTTCCACTTGCACGATCAATAACCTCCACGAGTTGACACTCCGCGTCACTCGGGTAGGTTTGGTCTGTAGAACTCCACTTAACCTGTCCCCTTTCACCTTACATACCCCTGTTTCGGGCCCGCCTGTCATTTGTTTAAGGCGATACTACTCGAGTATGCCAAGCAAGATCTCTTACTAGATCAAGCTTTTCAATTTTTTTCCCATGGTTTACCAAGGAGCCCGACCAGGCCCATGCCGGCTCAAGTCCAAGGTTCGCCAATGAGATGTGGGCGTCCCCTAAGCATGTTCGAGTGTCGAGGAGATTCACTCCAACGACGTATGCAGCCATAGCATATTATTTCAAGTCAAGTAAGCAAGTAACATATGCAAGCAATTTAGACATTCGAGTATTTCAAGTGCGAGTCACTTATTTCAAGCGAGAACGGGTGCGATAAAGTACACCCCCGTCTCGAATTTTAAAATCTCAAGTATCAATAACAAGTAAACATGTATCTGGTTCACAGGAGTTCAAGTAACACACACTTGACACCCACCAAGAAAACAAGAGGAAACGGCACTCGAAGTTCAAGCGTCCACCGTGGGATCCTCTTGAAGTTCCTCTTGTGCACCTGAGCAATTAATAAGGATTTATCACTCAAAACCCCCAATTATTACAAAGATTGTACTTAATGCACAATCTAAGAAAATTCCAAAGAAAACGAATCCCAACCACTCGTAAATCGAGGTTCAAAGATGGGATTTTAAAGCACAAAAGTAATTGAGGTTTCATCTTGGAAATTAAGTTTAATACGTTCAAGTAACATCAAAGGAATAAGGAGAATTCAAAAATCTCCATTTCCTTAAGATTCGGAAATTTCAGTTTTGGTATGAGATCTTTGAAAAATCGTATCTCATTCTTTACAAGTCCAAAATTGGAAAACTCAGTACCGTTGAAAACCTCTTCCAAAGTACTAAAAGTTCCTAGAATAAACTCCTCTAAGATTCCAAATGGAAAACATTCAAAAATGAGCTCAAAGTCGCTATTTTGGTTCATAAGGCAGATTTAAGTTGATTTTTGGCCAATTTTGAAAATTTGGCAAAATTCACTTGATTGGAACTAGCCTTTGAAATTTGCAGCTCTAGTAGTGTTGTAATCCAAGTTTACAACAAAATAAGCGGAACAAGAAACGGAGTTTTGAATACCAAGATATGGTAGTTCAAAGTTACCCAAATTTTCTTGTTAAACAAGGGTTTTCCAAAATCAAGTCTTGAACTTTGGAAATTTATTTGAGCCATGAAACGGTCTCGGAATAATACCAAAATTAGCAGTATAATACCACCATGTAAGGGTTGTCCCTCTACCAAATTTCATGGAAAAATACCTTCGGGAAGGTAGTCAAACAAACATCCAAAATTTCGAAAAATCCTAAGGCAGAACTGCCTTGAGCTTTTTGTTTTCCATTCCAAACATTTGACCAGGGAAAATCCTTCAAACATGGTTCATTTGTGTAGGAAAAGCCTAAGGAACATTCATGGTACATTTGGTAAGTGTTTTAACTCCAGAAAATTCAATTGGCAAGTCCACATCAAGTCTAGCAGCAATTTTGCCCAACATTTAGGGTTCTCAAGAACAGGGCAGGTTTCGTATTTTGATCACAAATCACTCAATTCAACTCGGAATTAAGTATGGTTGGTGGCGTTAGAAAATAAATTCATAAAAATATAATTTCACAGAAGAAATCGTTCTGAAATTCAGCATACTACTAGCTCAAATTCGAGCCTCAAGTTGTAGCCTTTGAACTTCTTTCCAGGAAAACAGAGAAACAGGACAGACATATTTAAATGGTTGGTACAGACTACTCGGGTGGAATTAGGGGTTTCATTTTATACCATTAGAAAACTGGGAATGTCTAGTTTCAAATGCCACTGACGGCACTTGATTTCGACATCGGAGTACAGAGTTATGGACGAAACAAGAAGGCTGTCTGAGCATTACGGGAAAATTTTTTCAGGTTTACTAGCTTTGCAAGATTAATCCATTTGACCAACCAACCTCAATATTTTTTGATGAAACTTTATACACCATCTATACAACATATAAACATCATATACAAGCCATCAAAACCTTAGAATTTTGCAAAAAGAGGCACGATCAAAACAGGGGCAGAATTGGAAACTTTTTAACCATGCAATCCTTGAAGTTTATACTAGCTAGGCACCATTAATCTACCAATTTGAGCACTAAACCAACATTAAATCCATCATCAAGCATCACATCAGCCATCAATCCAAGAGTGGGAGTTCATAGAGCCCACCTTCAAAATTTTCCAACAATAACAAGCCACCCACATGAATAACTAAGCTCATAAGTGTAAATCAACTTCTATAAACCAAGTTTCTAGGTTTAGATCATCACTTACTCTAGTTGATGTCCAAGGCAGTGATTTTTGGTCCTTTTTGCTCCAGCAAAACCGTGAATGTTAGCTCCTTTTTGCAGCTTAATAAGGTTTCCAAGTGTAGAGCTAAGTGTGTGTGAAATTTGGTGTGAGTTGGATGAAGATTGGTGAAGTTTTGTGAAGAAAATTTGAAGAACAATGGTGTTCTTTTCCCTTGAGTTGGCCGGCCAAAGAGAGGTGAGGAGAGAGAGTATTTTGATCAAATTTAGCTTCCTAAGGAAGATTCATTTGCGTGGCCCATATTTGTGCAAAAGTCAACTCTCTAATAGTGCGCGTACAGTGCGTTTTGTGCTCAATTCCTTTCGAGTTTATTTCACTAGTACACTAAACCTCTAATACCCTTATATTCATATAAATTTTATTCACTCTTAATTGTCCCAAAATAATGGGCTAAAGTCCCTCAATTAATCGCGCGCGTGAAAACGCGTATTTCCAATTTAGACGCAATAGAGTGAAACCTTCGTGAAATTCTTATAACGATCGTACCACTAACTATCACTTGAGTACCTAAACCTAAAATTACCTATTTTAGGACCATTGTACATGTCACCAATTTTTCGAGCTTATTGTACTCCTAATTGGCTAAAATTTTCAAACACGATTTCACTATTTTCCATTAATCGAGCTTCCAAATATTAATTTTTGAAACGAGCCACTTTAAAACTATAATGAAGGCATAATTCCATGTATTTAAAACTAATAAGGTTAGAAAATAATAATTGGAGCAAATATTCAGATAAATAATTAAATAAGCGAAAATAGGAGTCGAAAAAAAAAATAATTTTTAAGAGTCCTCATATCCTCTCCCCCTTAAGAAAATTTCGTCATCGAAATTTACCTTGATTGGTGAACAGGCCTAGATATTTTTCTCGAACTGCTTCCTCGACTTCCCAAGTTGCTTCCTCCAACCCATGGTTCTTCCAGAGGACTTTTACTAATGGTATCTGTTTATTCCTCAATTCCTTCACCTTCCTATCCAGAAGCTTAACCGGTTTCTCCTCATAGGTTAGGGTCTCATCAATCTCAATATTCTCTGGTTGTAAGACATGTGAAGGGTCTGGGTGGTACTTCTTAAGCATAGACACATGGAATACATTATGGATTCGAGATAAACTCGGCGGCAATTCCAATTTGTATGCTACATTCCCCACACGCTGAATAATCTTATAAGGCCCTACAAACTTTGGTTGTAACTTCTTTCCCTTTCCAGACAGCTTACTTGCTTTCAACGGTGTGATCTTGATAAACACTAGATCTCCAACCGCGAATTCTGAATCCTTTCTCCGATTATCAGCATAGCTCTTTTGATGACTCTGGGCAGTCTGGATTCTCTGGTGTACTAACTTTACATTCTCATTAGCTTCCTCAATCCATGACACTGTGGTCGGACCTCAAATCTTCCGTTCGTCTACTTCCTCCCAACAAATCGGAGATCTACACTTTCGACCATAAAGCGCTTCATACGGAGCCATTTGAATGGAAGAGTGGAACTGTTGTTATAGGTAAATTCCACTAAAGTCAAACTCCAACTCTCCCCAAAATTCAGAACACAAGTTCTCAACATATCTTCAAGGGTCTGAATTGTCCTTTCAGACTGTCCATCGGTTTGGGGATGATAAGTAGTACTAAAGTTCAATTTAGTCCCTAAAATTTCTTGCATTTTTTGCCAGGATCTCGAAATAAATCTTGGATCTCTATCAGACACGATACTGACAGGGATTCCATGTAACCTAATGATCTCATCCAAATACAACTTGGCCAACTTCTCCAATGGGTACTTCATGTTAATCGGCAGAAAATGAGCCGATTTGGTCAATCTATCCACTATCACCCAGATCGCATCATGGCTTCTCTGTGTTCTTGGTAATCCCGATACAAAATCCATGGTGATATTCTCCCATTTCCACTCAGATATTTTTAGAGGTTGCAAAAGTTCCGATGATTTCTGATACTCGGCTTTAACCTGTTGACAAATTAAGCATGTTTGGACAAATTGAGCAGTCTCCTTCTTCATGTTCTCCCACCAATACAGACTATTTAAGTCTTGGTACATTTTATTCCCTCCTGGATGTACCGTAAACTTTGATCGGTGTGCCTCTTCTAAAATTTTCTTTTTAAGTTCCTTATCGTTTGGCACCACTATCCGATTCCGAAACTTCAAAATACCATTCGATCCCAGGTTAAAATCCGACCTTTCTCCTTTTCCAACTTTTTCCGACCATTTCTGCACTTCAGTGTTCTTTTCTTGAGATCCCTTGATACGTTCCAACAAGGTGGAATTCACTACAATATTTTCCAAAATTACTTTCATCGGTTCCAGTCGAGGATTCCAATAGCTAACCGTTTCCAACAAATGAAGTTCCTTAATCATCAACCCCGCCATGTGCACTTAACGACTCAAAGCATCGGCCACTACATTAGCCTTTCTTGGATGGTACTTAATCGTACAGTCATAGTCTTCGAAAAGTTCCACCCATTTACGTTGCCTCAAATTCAGTTCCCTCTATGAAAATAAGTACTTAAGGCTTTTGTCATCAGTGAAGACTTCAAACGTTACTCCATACAAGTAATGTTTCCATTTCTTCAAAGTAAAGACCACAACCGCTAACTCCAAGTCATGAGTCGGGTAATTTCCCTCATACGGTTTCAATTTTCTAGAGGCATATGCTATCACCTTGTCATTCTGCATCAAAACACACCCCAAACCTTCCTTACACAAAACTATCCTTCCCATTGGGTAGAGCTAACACTGGGGTTTTGGTTAAGCGTCCTTTCAATTCCTGGAAACTCTATTCGCACTTAGGACTCCCAAATAAACTTCCTACTTTTCTTAGTCAGCTCGGTCATTGGTCTAGCAATTCTAGAAAAATCTTTGATAAATCTCCGATAATACCCTACTAATCCAATAAAACTCCGAACCTCGGTAGGGTTTTTAGGTCGTTTCCATTTCAAAACAGTTTCAATTTTAGCTGGATCCACTTTAATCCCATCTTTAGAAATTATGTGTCCCAAGAAAGTCACTTTTTTTAACCAGAACTCACACTTGCTAAACTTAGCATATAGTTGATGTTCCCTCAAAGTTTGTAAAATAATTCTCAAATGCTTCTCATGATCCTTCACATTCTTAGAATACACCAATATGTCATCAATAAAGACCACCACAAATTGATCTAAATAAAGTTTAAAGACCCTATGCATTAAATTCATGAAAATAGCAGGTGCATTCGTTAACCCAAACGGCATCACGGCAAATTCAAAATGCCCATATCTCGAATTAAAAGCAGTTTTGGGTATGTCCTTCTCCAAAATCCTCAACTGATAGTAATCCTGTCTCAAATTCAACTTCGAGAATACTACAGCCCCTTGCAATTGGTCAAATAATTCATCAATGTGGGGTAATGGGTATTTATTCTTAATAGTGACCTCATTCAAGCCTCTATAGTCTATACATAGTCTCAAACTCCCATCCTTTTCCTTAACGAACAAAACTGGGGCTCCCCACGGAGAATCACTCTCTTTTATAAAACCCCTTTCCAACAAGTCTTACAGTTGCAATTTTAACTCCTTCAATTCCGCTGGAGCCATCCGATATGGCGTCTTAGAGATCGGTGTCACTCCCAAAGTTACATCAATTTTAAAAGCTATTTCCCATTCTGGAGGTAGAGACTCTAACTCTTCGGGAAAAATATTTGGAAAGTCTTTCACTACTGGCGTGTCCTCCAAATTTACCTTATCACTAGGGGTGTTAATAAGAAAAGCCAAATACCCTTGAACTCCTTTACTTAAAAGTTTTCTAACCCGAATTCCTGAAATAAGTGTAGATGAAGCCAACTTATCCCTTACATCCAGCTTCAGGGTTGCCTCCCCTGGAATACACAATTCTACAATTTTCGTCCTACAATTCAACTACGCATTATAACGGGCTAGCCAATCCATTTCTAAAATCACATCATATCACTTAATTGCTAAACCTACCAGGTCGGCCAATAGTTTTCGTTCCCCGACATAGACTTCACAATCTCTATATACCAGGTTAGCAATTAAACTTTGATCTCCGGTAGGTGTTTTAACTTCCAAGTCATACGGTAATTTAATTGGCTTCAAGTCTATCCCACTCATAAAGTTAGGGTTTACAAAAGAATGTGTTGCACCCGAATCAATTAAAACCCTAGCTAAGCGATGAAAGATTGGAATTGTACCTTCAACCACTTCAGTCGCCTCAGGAACCTGCTGATAGTCCAGGGCATAAACTCGAGCCGGCACTTTCGGTCGACTTCCTCCAGCACTGGTCTGCTTAGAGGTTGACTTTTCTGGCCTCTGAGTGTTACTTCCCATTTTTGGTGCCTTCGAACAATTCGCGACTTGATGTTCGACACTACCACAAAACAAGCACTTCTCCGACTTTCTCCAACAGTCATTCTCGGAGTGATTGGGTTTCCCACAGTATTCACAAGTAACCTGAGGGGTCACTGCCGAACCAGTAGAAGGCGCTCCCCTAACTTGAGTTGGGCCACCACGACCTCCTCTAGACAGAGCTCCCCTAGAAGCTCCAGCAATCCTTGATCCTCCCGCTTCTCTTCCTATTTTGGAAGGTTGTGCACTCTTACCGGCCTGCTCGGATGCAGAGCGAGAAAAATGTCTCTTTCTATTGTGAAAGTCTCTCACTTGCAATCTTGCACTCTCAACCCTTTGTGCCTTCTCTAAAGCTTCAGTAAATGTAGAGATTTGGATTGCGGCCAAACCCTCCTGAATTTCCACATTGAGCCCTTGTACAAATCGCCTTATACTCTTCCGTTCATTAGTTATCAATTCAGGGGCGTACTTTGAAAGTTTAGTGAATTTTCCTTCATACTCCGCTACACTAAGGGTCCCCTGTTTCAACTTGATAAATTCATCCTCCCTCTTCTCTTGGATTAAGGGTGGAAGAAACTTTTCATTAAACTCCCTCGTAAAATTCTTCCAAGTCCAAGGGGTTTGAACTCTTTCCCATTTTCCTTTCACCATGTCCCACCAAGCACGAGCTACTCCCTCAAACTGGAAAGCTGCAAAATTCACTCGCCTATCCTCAGTGTAGTCTAAAGCAGCGAATATGTTGGTCATCCTTTCTAACCAATTCTCTGCTACCTCAGGATCAGGTTCGCCAAGGAACTTAGGCGGGTTAAATTTCAAGAACCTCTCTAAGGCTCTATCCTCACCCCTATCCTATCCTCCAGTTTGGTTAAGCAGTCCAGGACCTTGTTTATCAGCTAAGCGTTCTAGGATATCAGTCATCCTGTTAATGGCAGTAGCCACTTGATTACCCTCAATATTTTCCTGACCCTGGATCGGTCCAGTTGCCGATCCCTGATCATTCCCCTGAGGTTGGGCCTGTCTAATCCCTCGCCCACGGTCTCGACCACGGCCTCGACCACGGCCTCGACCCTTTCTTAGCCCTTCCATAACCTAGGCGTGCCTAGTGCAAGAAATAAGTCAATTATGCGGTGCAAAGTAGAAAGCAGGAACAAATCAAGAAAATATTGAAAATAACAATAATTTACATTTATTAACATATCAAGTTCGTACAATTAGCAAGTTATGGGTAGTCACAAAAATATAGCACACAGGTGCCACAAAAGTACTTTTAGTCACAGAAGATTAAAGTAAAAGCAAGTGCTTCAAAAATAAGCCACACAGTCATGCAAAATACAATGGTCTCAGCACTTAGCATCACCCCTGCTAACTCTAACTGTACTAGTCAAAAGGGTCAAAAGAAAGGTCAATCAATTTAGACCTAATCCGCAGTATGACTATCAGGAGGAACCTCCTCCTCCTCAGAGCTTTGAGCTACACCCATCGTCTCATCAACTAGTCTAGTGGCATCAGTTAGGATCCCGGAAGACCTATCTCGAACCTCATCCCTCAACCTAGTAAACTGAGCCCTAGTACTCTGGAGCTCTCCATTAACAACAGCAGATGTAGCTACCTCGCCCTCTATCACCTCCTCGAGCTCGGCGATCCTCTCACCCTGAGCGCTAACCATCTGTTTAAGCTCGTCCACCTCAGCCTGTAAATCCCGATTAAGATCCACTAACTGACGACGCTCGTCGTCCAAAGCAAGCACGAGGTGGTTCGGGTAGGCAAAGGTCACCCTACATGAACATCGGGGATATCTGTCAGATGGGGAATAGCGTACTCGAGCTCCCCCACCTAGCGCTCGGTAGTAGATAGGTCTACGAGGCACTACATGACCATTCGCATGGCCATTCCCGTTAGCTGCTGGAACTCCATTTCCGTTTTACATCCCTGCAAAATAATAGCACCTTTCGGGTTAGAAATTAAATCACTATCCAGTCCGGATGTCGTTTATGCATGCCTAATCCAATCACTAGTATGCCCCAAATACCCCTTAAGGTATAACTAAATTATCCGGTCTCAGATCTTAAGGGTAGAGTATCTAATATATCTCCCATATAGATCTCTAACCTAGCGCTAACCCAGCGCTCTGATACCAACTATGACGCCCCCACTTCTCCCTAAGGTGAACCAAAGGGTATCCGCGGGACGCTTGCCCAACTCTAGCCAGGACTCAAGCAATTTACGTTCAACCTTATAACGGTACTAGACATCACACCCAGATAATATAAATGCAATTAGTGCGGAAGCGTTCAAGTTTAACAATATTTAACAATTACCAAATCCATATAACGGGTTTTCAAATACATCCCAAAATATACAATAACCAAATTGTCTAGTCAAAAGACTTGGAACCCTATTACAAAAGTCCACAAAAACTCAAAAGGGAAAATTTCCTCCGAGCTCAAACCTGTTAAGGAAAACAAATCTACAGGGTGAGCAAAATGCTCGTGAAGCCAAGAACACACATGCAAGCACATTATTCAAGTAACAATCCCAGATTGACAAGTCGAGCAATAATATATCCAATGATTAACAATTTACGAGATAAATAACCATAAACAATTCAAGGATACTGGAGCTCTCAGGAGCTATGTTCCACTTGCACGATCAATAACCTCCACGAGTTGACACTCTGTCACTCGGGTAGGTTTGGTCCGTAGAATTCCACTTAACCTGTCCCCTTTCACCTTACATACCCCTGTTTCGGGCCAACGTGTCATTTGTTTAAGGCGATACTACTCGAGTATGCCAAGCAAGATCTCTTACTAGATCAAGTTTTTCAATTTTTTTCCCATGGTTTACCAAGGAGCCCGACCAGGCCCATGCCGGCTCGAGTCCAAGGTTCGCCAATGAAATGTGGGCGTCCCCTAAGCATGTTCGAGTGTCGAGGAGATTCACTCCAACGACGTATGCAGCCATAGCATATTATTTCAAGTCAAGTAAGCAAGTAACATGTGCAAGCAATTTAGACATTCGAGTATTTCAAGTGCGAGTCACTTATTTCAAGCGAGAACGGGTGCGATAAAGTACACTCCCGTCTCGAATTTTAAAATCTCAAGTATCAATAACAAGTAAACATGTATCTGGTTCACAGGAGTTCAAATAACACACACTTGACACTCACCAAGAAAACAAGAGGAAACGGCACTCGAAATTCAAGCGTCCACCGTGGGATCCTCTTGAAGTTCCTCTTGTGTGCCTGAGCAATTAATAAGGATTTATCACTCAAAACCCCCAATTATTACAAAGATTGTACTTAATGCACAATCTAAGAAAGTTTCAAAGAAAACGAATCCCAACCACTCGTAAATCGGGGTACAAAGATGGGATTTTAAAGCACAAAAGCAATTGAGGTTTCATCTTGGAAATCAAGTTTAATACGTTCAAGTAACATCAAAGGAATAAGGAGAATTCAAAAATCTCCATTTCCGACATTTCCTTAAGATTCGGAAATTTCAGTTTTGGTACGAGATTTTTGAAAAATCGTATCTCATTCTTTACAAGTCCAAAATTGGAAAACTCGGTACCGTTGGAAACCTCTTCCAAAATACTAAAAGTTCCTAGAATACACTCCTCTAAGATTCCAAATGAAAAACATTCAAAAATGAGCTCAAAGTCGCTGTTTTGGTTCATAAGGCAGATTTAAGTTGGTTTTTGGCCAACTTTAAAAATTCGGTAAAATTCACTTGATAGGAACTAGCCTTTGAAATTTGCAGCACTAGTAGTGTTATAATCCAAGTTTATACCAAAATAAGCGGAACAAGAAACGGAGTTTTGAGTACCAAGATATGCTAGCTCAAAGTTACCCAAATTTTCTTGTTAAACAAGGGTTTTCCAAAATCAAGTCTTGAACTTTGGAAATTTATTTGAGCCATGAAACGGTCTCGGAAAAACACCAAAATTAGTAGTATAATACCACCATATAAGAGTTGTCCCTCTACCAAATTTCATGGAAAAATACCTTCGGGAAGGTAGTCAACCAAACATCCAAAATTTCGAAAAATCCTAAGGCAGAACTGCCTTGAGCTTTTTGTTTTCCATTCCAAACATTTGACCAGGGAAAATCCTTCAAACATGGTTCATTTGTGTAGGAAAAGCCTAAGGAACATTCATGGTACATTTGGTAAGTGTTTTAACTCCAAGAAATTCAATTGGCAAGTCCACACCAAGTCTAGCATCAATTTTGTCCAACATTTAGGGTTCTCAAGAACAGGGCATGTTTCGTATTTTGATCACAAATCACTCAATTCAACTCGGAAATAAGCATGGTTGGTGGAGTTAGAAAATACATTCATAAAACTATAATTTCACAGAAGAAAGCGTTCTGAAATTCAGCACCCAACTAGCTCAAATTCGAGCCTCAAGTTGTAGCTTCTGAACTTCGTTCCAGGAAAACAGAGAAACAGAACAGACATCTTTAAATCGTTGGTACGGACTAGTCGGGTGGAATTATGGGTTGTATTTTATATCGTTGGAAATCTGGGAATGTCTAGTTTCAAACGCCACTGACAGTACTTGATTTCGATGTCGGAGCACAGAGTTATGGATGAAACAAGAAGGCTGTCTGAGCATTACGGGAAAAATTTTCCTGGTTTACTAGCTTTGCAAGATTAATCCATTTGACCAACCAACCTCAATATTTTTTGATGAAACTTTATACACCATCTATACAACATATAAACATCATATACAAGCCATCAAAACCTCAGAATTTCACAAAAAGAGGCACGATCAAAATAGGGGCAGAATTGAAAACTTTTTAACCATGCAATCCTTGAAGTTTATACTAGCTAGGCACCATTAATCTACCAATTTGAGCACTAAACCAACATTAAATCCATCATCAAACATCACATCAGCCATCAATCCAAGAGTGGGAGTTCATAGAGCCCACCTTCAAAATTTTTCAACAATAACAAGCCACCCACATGAATAACTAAGCTCATAAGTGTAAATCAACTTCTATAAACCAAGTTTCTAGGTTTAGATCATCACTTACTCTAGTTGATGTCCAAGGCAGTGATTTTCGGTCCTTTTTGCTCCAGAAAAACCGTGAATGTTAGCTCCTTTTTGCAGCTTAATAAGGTCTCCAAGTGTAGAGCTAAGTGTGTGTGAAATTTGGTGTGAGTTGGATGAAGATTGGTGAAGTTTTGTGAAGAAAATTTGAAGAACAATGGTGTTCTTTTCCCTTGAGTTGGCCGGCCAAAGAGAGGTGAGGAGAGAGTATTTTGATCAAATTTAGCTTCCTAAGGAAGATTCATTTGTGTGGCCCATATTTGTGCAAAAGTCAACTCTCTAATAGTGCGCGTACGCGCGCGTTTTGTGCTCGATCCCTTTCGAGTTTATTTCACTAGTACACTAAACCTCTAATACCCTTATATTCATATAAATTTTATTCACTCTTAATTGTCCCAAAATAATGGGTTAAAGTCTCTCAATTAATCGCGCGCGTGAAAACGCGTATTTCCAATTTAGGCGCGATAGAGTGAAACTTTCGAGAAATTCTTATAACGATCGTACCACTAACTATCACTTGAGTACCTAAACCTAAAATTACCTATTTTAGAACCATTGTACATGTCTCTAATTTTTCGAGCTTATTGTACTCCCAATTGGCTAAAATTTTCAAATACGATTTCACTATTTTCCATTAATCGAGCTTCCAAATATTAATTTTTGAAACGAGTCACTTTAAAACTATAATGAAGGCATAATTCCATGTATTTAAGACTAATAAGGCTAGAAAATAATAATTGGAGAAAATATTCAAATAAATAATTAAATAAGCGAAAATAGGAGTCGAAAAAAAAAAATTTTACGAGTCCTCACAGATTGAGGTTTGAAGATGAAGAAGATGCTGCTCACATGTGACAAGGGGTTTCATCTCTTCAACTTTTTAACTCTTGTATTTGAATCTTATGTTTAGTTATAATACAAGTATGATCTTCTATTTCATGTTTTTTATGTTTAGTTAAAGTTTATGTTTAGAGTTATGGATGAACTTTCTATATCTTCTTTGTGATGTTTACTTGGTTAATTGATGATATTATCTTGAGTAAGTTATTTATCACTTTTGCTTTTCTAATCATAATTAACCGGCCATTAATTGTGATAATTTTAAGGAGTTAAGTTTGTAATGAGAATTGGGATTTAACACTAGTTCAAAGAAGTGATAAACCAAGAGAGTTCACTCACGAGAATAGAGGTGCACCTTTGTGGCTTAAGTGACTTGTTTCATGTAATTTCATAGAAGAAATGAACTTGTAGTTAACTTCATAACCACGAGAGTAGGTATGGTTTAGCCACAAGTATAGTTGTTTCACTACGAGAGTAGGTTTCACATACATTAGAAAATTACGCCATAACTACCCAAGATGATAACATTCACTTAACTAGTAATCTCATTTACAAGAGTAGTAAAGAATTCCATATCTCTAGAAGCTTTCTAGTGTTATTTTCATTACTTTTATGTTTATGGTAGTCTAGATAATAAAGGAGTTCGAAAAACACCGGTAATTGAAAATCTTCCCTGTGGGATCGATCCATAATACCCTATACTCGTTCTCAACTTGTATACTTGTGAAAAATTGCGTGTGGGGTATTTAGGATGATATAAATGTAAAATTTGATTGTGGATGAGCTAATTGTATATATATACCCCACACACGTCAATAAACTAAGACAAATGAACAACTTGATGTTTCAATAAGAGATACAAATTAAGATGAAATGAATTAATAGTTGGATAGAACTTACGAAATAGAAAGTTATATAACCAAAAACTCCACAGAGGGCATAGTGGATTGTAGTGAGAATTTAAACCTCTTAATATTTTGCTTATTATATGTGTTGGTGATTTGCATTTAATTAGAGAAGGGTCTCCATTTAAACAAATAAAATGAAGAGAAGTCTTCAGTTATCTACAACAAATAAGAATACGAACAATGAGGTAAACTTGATCAAGAATTGGATTAAAGAAAAATTAAATAAGTACCTCATGCAGCCTTTACCCCAAATTGTAATTAAACTATATGTGATCAAATTATATGAAAAGGCCACAATCCAAGAAATGTAAAGAAAAGAAGAATACAATATAATTTATATCTTTATTCAAAATTTTTATTGGTAAGTATAAGCATAAAGAGAAGAACCAAGATTGGAGATTAATAATTTAAAAAAGTTTACTCTAAGAGGCAAGCAAAGTTCATTTTCCAGACTGCTGATCTACTTTTATATGAGTAATACTTATATAACTAGACTCGCAATATAACCATATTCAACTAGTTCTACTAAAAGAAGTATTATGCAAATTTTTTCACAGAGGGCAAATACTAGTAAAAACGCAATCAAGGCTACCTAATTTAATTTTGGTTTCAATAATTCTAATATTATGCAAATGACAATTGGTAGTTAACTTTTATTTTCATTATATTTTATTGGGCCATTTAGACGCTTATGTTCCAAGCTGTGATATTTACAGGAGATAGATAGAACTCTTAACTCCAAGTCCTCCACCACCTTTCAACTGTACCTCTTTGTTTTGGATTCTCATAGACATCTGACTATTATTGTTTTTAATTTGAGTATTAGATCCATGCAATAGTTGAGCAACAACACCACCTTCATGCATATTACTTAGCATATTGAAAACTTCCTATTTGAGGACTCCTCTGTATTTTCAAGGTAGGGAAATCTTCATGACCAAACCGTCACATCTTTTATCTTTTGTTGGATATCCCTTTTATACGCAATCCTTATGGTACCTTATTGAACAACAATACTGTGTGTCTATTTAACAATAGGTTCTTGGCTGCTGGTAGTAGCATTCTTTCCATTATCACTAATAGTTTGAGTTTCTATAATTTTATTTTACTCTAAATCATCCATTTTTTTAGGAACCCATTTAGGAGTGATCATTGGCTTTGATGTTATATCCTTCTCTGAAATGCCCAAATTTGTTACATAGGTAACCTTTTTGAATAAAATTTTGAGAGCATTGAACCCCATTTTCAGTGATAAAAGAAATCTTCTCAGTTAGGCATCATCAACCCTCAACTCAACATAAACTCTAGCATAAGAGCAACTATATAGCTATCATTTTATCATTACATAATAGTTTATTCACATAGCTGATGAGTTTACTAAGCCATTTATATGTATAACTCTAGTTCGAGGCCTCAAAGTCTTATCTAAACAAGAACTAACTGAAACTCATCCTTGGATTAATTCAAAAGTCCATGGTTTCAAGAACATGTGACTACTCTAAATACTATATCTCATATCTTCCAATGCATAATTAAATATAAAAACTCTGCTATTCAACATCATACAATTCATATGCCCTAAATGCTTCCATTTTTGTTCATAAAAGGCTGCATAACTTGGAAGGGATGGGTTTGAGAAATCAAACAATGGCACTTTTTGATTTGCTAATTCTATCAGCAATACCCTCTTAGACTAAAAAAAACAAGATCCTTCTGGAGGCGCATAGGTCGGATCCATACCTTCATGATAACATTCTTAGATTTAACAACCTTAGCATAAGACAAATTGTCAAAATTATTTACCTTCTACAAACCAGGGCTTAGAGAGTCAAAAGTGAGACCAGTTAAATCATCAATAGACCTCCATTTAGGCCATCTGGTAAAGAAATGAGTAGTTGCAACTTAGAATCATCATAATCAATTATGGATTTTATGCACAAAGACCATTTGAAATTGAGTCAGGAAGAACAAGGGACCCTATTATTCATCACAATTTGTGGAATCTACTTAACTAGTGAGCAAGTCCTCTGGAGACACAAGAACTTTTAGATGTAATATAGTAGTTCTTTTGAGAGTAAACCCCTCTATTGCACCTCTCCAAATTGCAACACAAATAGAGGATAGAAGTTCTATAAAAATAAGGCCAGAGAACAAAAGCGAAAAAAATAAAGATCTAAAATCTACCAAAAAATTATAAGAAAAGTAATAGAGAAGAGGAGAAGCAAAAGAGAAGAAGCAAAGTAGTTACATGATAAATTTGATTGATTTGAAATAAGCAAGAATGGATAACACACTGGAATCAGCCGTCTTGTGTTCTGTGGCACCCATGCCTAGGCCATGAAGATGATGAGCGGCCTTGGTTTTTTTTTTCAATGGTCTGAGCAATTGCAAGCTCGGGATAATTACTTATCCTGGCTCGGAAATCGCCGCCACTTCTTCAGCTTATTAGCTTTGGTTAATTTCAGTTTTCCTCAACCAGGGGCAGACATGGCATCTTTAGCGACAGTTGAAGCTTGTGATACAAATGCAGCACTTCTAGCTAGTGGTGACATGCGGGTACTGCAACCCGTTTTCCAGATTTATGGTCAGTGTCGAGCATTCTCAGGCCCCATCTTCGAGGACAACGTGCTGGCTCTTGAAACTAAAGGTGAAGGCAAAGTCCTTATAATAGATGGTGGAGGAAACATGAGGCGGAGGAAACTTGAGACAGCTAGCCCAAAATATGGGTTGGGCTGGAATTGTAGTCAATGGTTGCATTCAAGACATGGATGAGATCAATTCCTGCAATGTTGGAATTAGAGCCTTGGCATCCCACCCCCAGAAATCTAACAAAAAGGGAATTGGTGAAAAGCATGTCCCGGTTTTTGTTGTAGGAACCTTGATCCGCAATGGGGAATGGCTGTATGCAAATAGTGATGGCATCCTTGTATCAAAAACTGAGCTTTCTGTTTGACCGAAGCCTGTGGTGCTGGAATTAGTTGCTAAGGAAGATTTTGATTCATGAAATGTAATAAGAGCATTTGTACCATGAACATTGACATTATTGAATTGATGATGAATTATTTGAAAAAGAAAAGAATGGATAACACATATTATAAAAAAAATAAGTACAAAGAGTTCTTATTTATTCTCTTTTGAAGTTTATAAAATAGAATCTTAGTAAATGAAATAGGAATTATCCAAAAAGAAGTAGATAACACATTTTATCAATATCTTTCATTGGTTATTTCCTAAATGATCAAATACTAGTCATTGCTCAATTATGAAATCAATTTTTAGAAATTTAAAACAACACACTAATGAAAAATTGTAAAAAATTAGGAAAAGAGGTAGAGTGGTTTAACAAGAAAATTTGTCCGGGTATTTAAAATAAGAGGAGAGGAAAAAAAGCATATTACTTGATAAGATTTTTTTTTTTAAAGAAAAGAGTTATTTTATTGCCCGTAACACAAACTTACAAACTGAGCATAGGCCAGTCATGCAGACAGCCCTTTAAGAAGCCAAAGAGAAGGAAAACCTAATGTGTTCAACCTGACTGCCCCTCTAGCTAGCCGTGGCAGGGTACTTGGTTGGTCATAAACCCTAACCGGGTCATGTGGGTTCAAGAGACCTACATTAGCTAGTATGTCTGCCACTGTGTTTGCTTCTCTATACCAATGAGAGAATTGCCCGGGATCTTCAGCCAACTGCCATATTTGGGTTACCTCTCTACGAATCTGCCACGGACATTGGAACTGTCGTTGTAATATGCCTACCAACGCCAACGAATCAGACTGTACTCGAACCTGTGCATAGCCTTTTTGACCACAGAGTCGGAGGCCCGTTAACAATGCCAAGGCCTCAATGCGCAAACTTGTAGTGACCCCCAGGCAAACTGAATACCCTACCAATACTTGACCATCTGAAGCCCAGAGTACACCACCCTCGCTACTTGCACCCAGGTTGCCCTTAGAGCACCCCGTCTGTATTAAATGTCACTATCCCCGCACCTGCTGCCTGCCACCGGACAAGCCTGCATTGAAGCAGGGATGAGGGTTGGGAAAGGCTTTCAAAAAACTGACCAAAAGTCGGTGGGAGGGTGAGCTTGTTGAACTTGTCTACAACCACCATGGCGACGTCCTGGAGAATGCCATGACAAATCTCCCCATACGACAGTTTAATCCCCCTCCCAGATCGCTTTATTTCTCGCCTTGCAGATGTGCCAACAGATGAAGCTTGGGAGAATAGAAACCACAAGCCGTCTTTGAGCATCAGGCTGCGTGGACAGCCACCAAGCCACCACTCTGTCACGCAAATAACCTCTAGGTACACCTATTCCACAAACAGCCCCTAAGGAACCCCAAATCTCCATCGCTAGTTGTCCCGTTGCAAAAATATGCTCAATAGATTCCTCCGCAGCCGCACGGCAACAAAAGCATTTTGACGGTAATTGGACCCCAAACTTACCCAAGATATCATTGAGTGGAAGCCTCCGCAATAGTAGGCGTAGCATAAAGAAAGACACTTTTAGGGAGATCTGGGGATGCCAAATGTGAGAAAAGACCCACGAGGTGTTTTGAGATTACCTGACCTCTTGGAAGGTGGATGATAAAGAGAATTGCCCGAATGTCGACTGCATTCACACAACCTCGTCCAGTCGCTCACCCTCTGGGAGTGGCTGTCGTAGGATCATAGCCGTGATGTCTCTTGGGAAATACTGGTCAAGCAACAGTGAATTCCACCTTCCATGTACAAGGAAATCCTTGAATGTCAAGGTCCCGTGAACCTGAACTCTGTGGACGAGAGCCCCACTATCCAGCCAGTTGTCATACCAAAAATCACAAGTTCCCGCATTCACCAACCATCGCATGGATAGCTCCGCTTGTCGGCTCTCATTGACCAGCTATTTCTAGGTAGCCGATGACCCCGCACTGTACTCCACCTGACAAGGGTGACAGTGGCGACAATATTTCGCTAGCAGAAATTTGACCCAGAGAGATGACCCCATGCGGAATTTCCACCATAACTTCAAAGAGAAGGCCGTATACATGTCCCGTAGTAGACGAAATCCCACTCCCCCCTCCTCCGTCGGAAAGCATAACTGATCCCATCGAATCCAGTGATACCAGGTCCCCACCTCGCTCGACCCCCACAAGAAATTAGAGCAAACCTTCTCGATAACTTTGAAAACTGCAGCCGGTATTACTGCAGCCGATAACAAAAAGAAGATAAGATTGTGAATCAAAAAGAGGATAAAAAAGGAAATCGAATTATTTCATACACTAAATAGTATAATGCATATTAGAATTTTTATGATATTTTCAAATACAAAAGTTAACTAATAATAGCCAACTATTAGTCTTGGTACCGAAGTATGATAACATAATCTTAGGAGGGTAAAATTCAACTTAAACTCTAATTTTGTATACTGAATTTGTTTAACTAAATAAACTTAATTTTTTTTATTTTAATTTTCAATTGGGGTGAATAATATGCCGCAAGTTCACAATATATGGTAGTAAGGCACTCACTTAATAGTGTAAAGATAAATTGTTCATCTTGTATTGAGAGACAATTGAAATTAAATTTACAATATAAGGTATTAAGGGGAATGGGAACGAATGTTAAAAATTGAAAAATCTCCACGAACTTTCTAATTGTCTTTTTTTTTAACAAAATTAGAAATAGTAGAAAATCTTACGTTTGTGCTTTTAAGCATGGAAAAATAATAATTTTGGTCCCTTATCTTTAGAGTTATGGCCAATTAGGTCCTGTTTATATCACCACCTACCACCTTCATTTTTACAAAATAAATCTAATTTAGGACTTCTAAAAGAAAATTAGAGAACCCAAACAAAAACAATTATGTGCAAGGTGTATGCAGCATTACAAAATAACAAATTTGGTTCAATTCATGGCCAATTTGGTCCCTTATTATCACCACTTACATTGATATTCCTGGTATAGCAGGTGCTATTACACATACAATCATACTCAATTCAATGGAATTATTTGATTTTAAAGGAGATCTTCTATAATTTCGCACGTGGGGGGTTATTTCTTGGTTTCGTCCAGTCATTAATAACTTGATTGTTTTTAGATAATAGTAGATAGAAACATCGCTTGTAAGGAGTCCTATTAAAACCAAGAAATATAAGCCTGCTTACCATCCATACTAGAATAAATAGAGTTTTCCAAAAAAAACCTGCTAGTGGAGGTAGGCCTCCTAGGGATAAGAGACAGAGGGCTAAAGAGAGAGTCAAAAAAGGATCTTTCGTGCATAATCCTGTATAATCTCAAATGTTATCCATTCCGGTACATAGACCAAATAATACAATGCAAGCAAAAGTTTCTAGATTCATGGAGATATAGAAGAGCATTAAGTTATCGTGCTTGCATATCCATCATTTGAGTCTCCAACAATTATTTCAATAATTATATATCCGATTTGACCTATGGACGAATATGCAAGCATACGTTTCATGCTTGTTTGAGTAATAGCAATAAGATTTTCCAATTTCAACCTAAGAATAGCCAGGATTTCCAGAAGAAGATGCCATCCGTTCGGTGAGAAATAAAAAGGAATATCGAAAATTCGGGTAGCTGAAACTGAAGCAGCTACTTTCGAAGTAATAGAAAGAAAAGCAATGACGGGAGTGGGAGAGTCAGAATCAAAAAGAGGATTCATCACTTCTTTCTCTCATTCAAAACCGTGCATGGGACTTTCATCTCACACGGCTCCTAAGTGATAAAAGAAAGAAGAACTCACATTCTCTTTTTTGATTACCTTCCTCGTGTATGTATAAGACCAAATCCATTTGATTTCTAAGTTTCTAAAAAGGATTACTAATCCTTAACTTTTCAAGGAATCCTTCATCAGTGGTTGTGAATGACTGATTTTTTCAATATTTTCGACTTTGGTTCCGAGGAGCAAAGCAAGTTAGAAAGATTGAGAAATAGAACCATCTGATTTAATTCGTTCTCAATAGCGATGAGATGATCATCTTAGGGTGATCCTTTTGTCGATGGATGCTCCTATTACACTCATACTCTCTAAAAGATGAGAGCCAACTATGTAGCATCTACATTGAGAATTCAAGTATTGTATACGTCATTAGTCCGATCCTTTGTAAGAACTACCCGTAATAATGAACTTACAAAATGTATCTGTTTATCCTAAAGAGATTCGGCGTTCTTGACCCTGTTTCACCTTATTTGTTATTTGAACAAGTAAAGTTTGGTCTTGGTCCAAGTGGGGATAGCATTTCTCTTCTACATGTCCCTGGAGTTTTGAAAAATCCAAACATCTCAGAGATACATAGAGAGGTAGGAATTTCTTGAAAATGTTATTTGCTTAATTTTAGAGTCTTTATTTAGTTCATAAAGACTAAAGTTGTTGTTGCGATTAAAATCTTTTCATTATTAAGGAGAAGTATTTGTGATTTTCAAATCTTTTTTAGCATTTAATGAAATCATTACTTCAACATATTCTACGTGGTACATTTTTCTTCTAATTGTCAAGATTAAGGTTTTGGTATTCATTCATTATTGGTTTTGGTTTTTCATGTATATAACTATCTGCTTGGAAGAGAAGGATATCAATTTGATCATTCTTAGCCTATAGTTCATCTTGTAATTAGATACTTATAACTTTAACTTTCTCTGCTGGTATAGGAATAATGACGTCCTATATCTTCTGATTTGACCATATCATTGAGTTTTTTTTGGGACAAATTACTAATTGACATCTCATTGTTTTAGCTATAGTTGTAGAATCTGTGGTTTACTAAGTTAAGTTTTTCACTGGGGAGATTGGAAAGAAAGATTCATATATTAAGAGAAATGCAAGGAAATAGAATGGTGGAGAAGTTACTACAAGTTGCGAGGAGAAATTACTTTTAATCCATGAAATAGAACTATCTCTGTGCCTTGAACTAATTTTTGTGATTTTAAATTGGTTCCTCATGAAGTCATTACTGAGATATAAATGTGTATGGAAGTTGTGGTATATTATGATTAAGGATTGTAGTTCAATAAGAAGATTATAACCACATAAGAATTTATAAATAGATCCATACGAGATTTAGCCATTTTTCCGGGTGGAAAATATTTATTTAAGAATGTTTTTGTCAACTTACCCCAAGAAGTGAAAGTAATAGGTGGATAAGAATTAAGTCATACTTTCACTTTATCACAAAGTAAAAAAGGAAACAACCTTAATTTAATTGCATCATCACTTACTCCATTTATTTTGATTGTACCACATAAATCTACGAAATTAACTAGATGAGTGTTAGGATCCTCTATTGCATTTCCTCCAAATTAACTTTGTTGAACCATTTGGTTGAGTGAGGCTTGATTTCATTGTCGGCCTTGCAATGCTAGTTTGTGCTCCCGATTCATTTGGCAAGACATAGTCCCTCAAAAGGTTTTGGCCTTTGCTCCTCCATTTCAACAAAAATTTCACCTATACTTTCCACTTCAATTTGCTCTTGTTGGGTGCATCTTCTTGCTCTTCTTGCCATGTTTACTTCTTGCAGGTAATTTGTGCCTTTGGTGAAGAATTTAGTACCTGAAAATAACAAAAATTACAACTAAAAGATAGAAACTATAAGATTAGCGAAATAATGATAAAATAACAAAGTCTAGATTAATAAAACTTGTTTTAACTCTAGTATTGCACCTAAGTCCCCGGCAACAGTGCCAAAAATATGATAAGGTATTTTACTATACTACAAATTTTAAAACGTTATTACCATATTTTCACAAGTACACGGTTCGTTTATTGAATATAGGGATAATAGGTGTCGATCTCATAGGGACTTAGAACTTGGCAATCACTTGAATTTAATTACTTACTTTATGATTTACATAATCAAAGTTTAAGTCAGTAAAAACAAATAAAGTTAATTAGGTGGTAAAACTGGCCATAAAATATGTTAGTTTAGGCGGTACAACCGGGCATAAAAGTTAGAAGTTAATAACAATAAATATAAAATCGGCTATTAGATGGTAAAACCAACCATATAGGTGGTAGGTTGCAAGAAAATAAATAAAAGTAAGGTTAGTTAGGTTAGAATTTCTTAAAGATCAAATAAGAGAATCCTTGGGATTTAAATCTCTTGTTATGTCAAGGTTAGAAATTAGTTAAGGTAATTATGCTAATGATTCCATGAATTGTCAAGAAATAACTTCCAAATGTATGTCCTTCCTTTCGCCAAGGGACAATTAAGAGAATGTGCCTTGGCTAATTTCTCTATAAATTGCTTTGCCAATTCCTTTAACTACTTAAATCATCCTTCACTTATGTTCATAGAGAAAAGGTAAGAAAGAAGTTAAATAAGCTCAATGAGGTTATTGTATGAATCCAACCAATCATTATCCTCTACTTTTGTGAAAATAATGCTAATTTTTAAGAACTTAGATATATTAAAAGGCAACTTTCATTGCACAACAATTATCAAATTACTCATAATTGATGGCCAGACAATTATAAAGCATAAGCACAAGTTTTCAAACTAACAAGTCATGAAAATTCATAATCATCCACTAACTACTTCAAATCAAAACTATAACAAGTTCATCTTCACTCCAGGATATGAAAAAGTTTAGCTAAATATCGTATTAAGAACATATAAGTATGAAACAAACTTGTAACAAAACATGGCAAATGAGAACAAGAGACAAAATTTAGGAAGAAGAATTCTTATTTAGTATTTTGAAATTTGAATTCTTGAATTCTTTCACAAGTTGATCTCTCAAATAAATTTGATATAAGAGTATTTTCACTTTCCTTTCAAAACTCTTAAACTAAAAAAGAAACTCTCAATATGAAATTAGAACTAAATTACTTCTATCTCTACCTCTACTCTACTTTACGTCTTACCACAAGATGCTAAAGAATACTATAAGATTCTACAAGATGCTTCAAATGAATGAGATATAAGGGATATTTATAGATGTTTTTGGATGAGAAAACGTATTCATAATGTGGTTATAAAGTTGTTCTTCATTTTTTCAACTCAAATTTAGTTTGTTCTAGCCAGATTTCTCATAAACAAATTGGTCAAAAGGTTTGTATGAACAGAATGCAAGTTGCAGAACAACTTGTAGAAGTGACTCAGGGATCCACGAGGTATGGTTGCAGAACAACTTGCAGAAGAGACTCAGGGATCCGCAAGGCACACCTCGCAAATCTGCCTCGCGGTTCTTTTTTATACTTAGTTTTGCACTTTCTATTCAATTCTCAACCTTGCTCTGTTTTTGGACCAACTGCAACTGCAATTTTCTTAATGATGAAAGCCGAATTAGCCCTTTCATAAGAATCATTTCATTTGGATCTCTATAGGTTAAAAAATGACCAAAATACCCTTGACTAGTAAATGCTTTGTTTCTGCTTTCGATAGAAATTTTTGCAACTGCATTTTGACTTTTTGACTAGGAAACTCAATGAACTGGATTTGATGTTTTCATATGAATTGTAGAGCTATATCTTACTTCAAAATGGTTTAAGAATCACCTCAATCCGATACTTGTAACTCAAGATATAGCAAAAATATCAAGATGTGTCAAAGTTGTCAAACTCCTCTTGACTTGAATCTATTCATAAGATACCAAAACCTACAAAAACAATATAAATTTGCATATTAACCCACACTTTTGCATGTTTTCGTTAAGAAACACTACTTGTATTAAATGTAACTTATAAAGGAATTCAATTCTTCCATTTTATCTTAAAATATACCAAAAACTTAACCTAAAACCTAATTAAAAATAGGTAAAATAAAGGCTAATCACTTGTATTGAGGGTTGAAAATGAGTTTATATATTTAATTCATCAACTCGCTATTTATAGTGTTTACATAAAACAAACTAACGTAATTTCCAACTAACAAATCTCTATAAAAATTTCAACAAAACTATTTTCTAATAACTGAAACTAATCTAAATCTTAACAAAAATAATTGTTAACAATTTAACATGATTTTTTGTTAACAAATATGCTAACAACTATATTTATTTAATGAGTAACTAAATTATTCTAGCACCAAATGAATCTAGACAATTCTACAAAAGTTGACATATCTCAACAAGAAGGTTTGCTAGTACATAACACATAGTTATAGTACTTGTTTTGATTGTATTTTGATACTATGATGCAAGTACGTCCAACATATTCTATTAGAAAAAAGATTTATAAAGAATTTCAAACTTTTCAAATTTAATTATTGTATATTGAAAAATCATGAACAAACTTTTCTCTAGACTTGACATCATAATTTTTTCAAAAAACAAGTTTTTCAAATACAATGTTACAGTAATATATAATAACTCAAAAAACATCCCATCCATATTAGTATATCAAATATTTCAAAAAAATTTTATAGTAAAAATTTTTCATATACATTGCTACAATAAAATATTTCAAAAATACACCAAAAACAGCTAATCCAAACGGAGCCCTTGCTATTTGAGCCCAATGGATACCCAAGAATTTCCCAAAATTTTTCATCAATTAATGGGTACAATTGGGATTTGTCCCATTTTAAACCCAATATTAAATTCCAGTACCCATCCTGCCCAAACTTCCCATGGGCATGGGTAACCCATTGGGACTTGGGACAAATTGTCACCTTTAGAAAATATAATCATTTGGTTAATAATCAATACCATAACGTTTGGTTATAAATCTATTTGAAAGAAAATTTAATGATGCCCATGTTGTCTAAATAGGAAACAATAATAATGTTTCAGGCACATACTTGGTTTAAGAAACAAAAGGTAAAAGGACACAATTCTATTTTTTTTATTCAGCTAACCCTGTACATAGGGAGGGACGCCAACCCCTAATTTATTGGAAGATAATCGATACACTTGCATAAATTGTAAACGAGGAGTACTACTTCCTTACAATTTTACGCCTAATTTTGCGAATAGATGCAGTTCCTAGCCTATCTAGATGCATGGCTCATCTCGCTAACTGTGGTAAAGATGAAGCCGCTAAGTAAATCTCCTCCCGAGCTTACAAACATCTTTCATTTGACAACACATTGGCCACCTGGTTAGCCTGACGATAACAGTGAAGAATCGTCGAAAGTGAGAAGTCAAATCTAACAACTGCTGCATCTCCTTGTAAATACTCCATGGGCAACCAACTATCCTACTTAAGATATGTACTAACACCAACGAGTCCAATTCAACTTCAAAGCTATCAAACCCTTCCTACAGTCACAACTTCACTCCAAAAAGTAAAACGCGAGCTTCAGCCTGCATACTAGAAGCTAAACCAAAACTGCAAGAAAATGCTAGCAGCAAATTAACTCTCGCATCCATAAGCAACCCCCGCCACCACTCACACCAGGGTTACCCTTAGAACATCCGTCAGTGTTAAGTTTTACGACGCCTTGGGAGGGCTGGAGCCATTTTACAAACATGTGTGATACTGACTTAGTCCAGTCTGAGATCTCCAAATAAAATTGTATCCACGAATATGAAGAAACCTTGCATTCCGGGAACTGTAACTTGAACAACTCCAACAGATCGACAAATATCAAGTGACACTCCTGGACTCCCTCGAGCCTCTTCCCTTCATATTTCATGCCATTCCTAACCTTCCATAGATGCCAACAAATTAACAGAGTAACAACCTTATGGACAAACTCTAAAACCCTATTACCCTGCTTCTCATGCCACCAGGCTGCCATACAGACCTGAAACGAAGACCCAGTCTAGAAAACACCAACCGCATCACCAAAAAAATGCCAAACTTGCAGAGCCATATCCT
Organism: Coffea eugenioides; assembly: GCF_003713205.1. Lineage (NCBI taxonomy): Eukaryota > Viridiplantae > Streptophyta > Magnoliopsida > Gentianales > Rubiaceae > Coffea > Coffea eugenioides. The sequence goes on from NC_040038.1 coordinate 37,645,082, forward strand.
CAGTAGCAAACACATGCTTCGCGGTTTGACTTCAAGAGAAGAACAACACACACACCGAGAAGGCCTATGGACCCCAAATTTCCACAAGACACAATCTAAAGCTAGGAGGTCCTGTAATAGACGCAACAAGAAGAATGAAATTTTTAATGGCACCACCTGATGCCAAATGTGTTTAAAGAACAGAGAGTAAGTGGAGTGGTGCTAGACCAGGGCAAAAGCCGACTTTAACTTGAATAAACCTGATTGCTCTGGCCTTCAAATCATCAAATCAGGTAGTGGGCCAGCAAGTGGGTCGACTCAGCCAATCTCAATGGCAACCTCAGAGGGCATCCATTGTAAAATGTGTTGGACATTCTAGGTACCATTCTGTGCAAAGTCAGCCACTTAATGGTCCAAGACACTACCCAATTGAGAAGCTAATCCCCCAGTATCTAGCCAATTGTCAAACCAGAAATTAGAATTTCCAGACCGAACTATCCAGCTGATCTACCTCTTAGCAATATGCTGTACTTTCATCATCCTTCGCCATACCTCTGAGCTGTCATCGCCAAAAACCAGATTTGGGTGAGCCTCCAAACAAAACTTAGCGTGCATAAAATTTGCCCACAGGGAGGTATTAGCACTAAAATTCCACCACAACTTTATCGAAAATGCTCTAAAACTATCCCCCAGAAGACATAATCCCATACCCCCTTCTTCGAATGGAACACACAAATCCTTCCACCGAATCCAATGATACTTGGTACCCTCTTCAGTAGATCCCCAAAGAAAGTTGGAGAACACACCCTCAAGCTCCTTAAAAATAGCCTTGGAAGGAGATGCAGTTGATAGCACATGTTTCAAAAACACAATCTTCCCCCCATGAGACAACAACCGATTCTGCCAAGACTCAATTCGAAGCAAAATTGCCTAGCACAATCCTGCAAAATATTCTTTCTTCCATCTCCCGCAGTAAAGTGGAAACCCTAAATATTTAATAGGAAAAGGCTTGCATGTAAAACTAGTTAACCTCTGAATTGTCAACTTCTTGGAGGAACACACCTTGGGATGCACCAAGAAACAACATTTCCTCGCATCGATCTTTTGACGGGATGCCACCTCATAGGCATTCAAAGCCCACATCACTAGTTGTAATGACGTCACTGTAGCATTAGAGAAGACAAGAACATCATCTGCATACCCCAAATAAGTAATTGCCAGGCAGCCCCTTGGAACTCTTAACCCCTGAAACCCTTGATAGCCCGGCAAATTATTTAACCGCCTTGATAGCACCTCTGCCCCAATAATAAACAAAACAGGAGATAGGGGGTCCCCTTGACAAAGCCCCTGGGCTGATTTAAAAACCTAAATATAGTGTCATTCACTACTACCAAAAACCAGACATTTGATGACATTTGAAATAAGAAGCCATACCATATCAATCCAGTGCTCCCCGAAGCCAAAAGATTGAAGCACTTTGATCAAAAAAGGCCACAAGACCCGATTGTAGGCTTTCATCATATCTAACTTCAACACCACATTACCTCCTCTAGTTTTCCATCCAATATTAGAAATCATTTCCTGAGCTAGCAAATAATTATCCAAAACCAAATGTCCATGAACGAAACCAGTTTGGCTTGCTGAAATTATCTTGGGGAGAATAAGAGCAAGCCATTTCGCCAGAACCTTGGAGAAAATCTTATTTAAAAAGTTACATAAGCTAATCGGGCGAATTTCAGAGAAATTCTTGGTATGAGCTACCTTGGCCAGCAATACTATAGAAGTAGCAGTTACTTGTCTTGGCAACTCTGCCCCATAGAAGAAACTTTGCACCGCCCTATAGACATCTCCACCAATTATCTCCTAGGTAGAAGTAAAGAACTTACCAGTAAAATCGTCAGGACCAGCAGCACTATCCCCGTTCATCGCAAAGACCACCATGTGAACTTCGTCGATGGAAGGAACCTCTTGCAAATACTCATTGTCTTCCTCCGAGATTAAGCGATGGATGACCCCAGGCACCTCAGAGATGGTGGAGACGTCCTCCACAGAAAATAATGAAGAAAAATACCTGACTGCTTCATCCCCTATAAGTGGGTCCTCAATTACCCACTCCTGATTAGTGTCCTGTACCCAATGAATCACAGCTTGTATGCGCTGCTGCTTCACCACCGAGTGAAAAAATTTCATGTTCCTATCCTTCAACTGCAACCTTTTAACTCTTGAGCGTTGCTTCCACAGGAATTCCTCCATGGCTAACGCACGTCTAAGCCGAGCTTGGACCTATTGCAACCGCAATTGGACATCCTCATAACCCCCTTCCTCCATGCATTTCTCCAACCTTGACACCTTCTCCTTAGCCTTCTCAACGTTATTAGAGAAATTCCCCAGTCGTTCTTTAGTCCATGCTTGAATACATTTCCTTAAATGTTGTAACTTTGAGCAAAGGACGTGCATTGGTGAACCAAAACACTCCTACTGCCAAAATTGCTTTACCATCCCCAAGAACTCCTCATGCTCCGCCCAAGCATTAATGAACCTAAAAGGGCGGGGTTTACCATCCAAACGGGTAGAACCACAATAAGTAGCGGAGCATGGTCTGATGGATGATGCACCAAATGAGAAACCCCACTGACAAGTGAGCATCAAAACACTCTACATTCAACAAGAGACGATCCAGCCGTTTTCTAATTCTCACTCTATCTTGGTGATTATTGCACCAAGTAAAGTTTGAACCTGAGAAACCCCAATCAAACAAACTAGCAAAGCTCATAAAATCAACAAAATCAATCGCCTCGGCCATCCTAAAAGGCCTCCCCCTCTATTTCCCAAGCATCAACAACCACATTGAAATCTCCGGTGACAACCCAAGGCCTTTGATGCGGCTTACACCTAAGCAACCCGTCCCAAATAACCCTTATTTCCTCCACCATAGAGGTAGCATGTACATCAGCAAAAGTAATTGGGGTTGACAATTGAGGGTGACAAATATCCAAAGACAAAAATTGGTCCTCCTCTCCCACCACAGAACAAACAAACGGAGACTTATAAAACACCTACAACAAACCCACTATATGAGAAATAAAATAATCAAAACCTAGTCTAACACGATACTCCTCAACCCAAGACATGTGAATATGAGTTTCACACACCACTAGCAATTGGAATTTATTTGAAACTACTAATTTTTTTAATCTTCTAAAATAAAAGACCAAAAAAACCTACAAATAACCATTTGCATTTGAGTCAGAAGATTGTAGGGTTTCACCATGGCTACCCTTCAACGGTTGAAGGGCAAACTTCTTCTCTTAGATAAAGTCCAAATGAGTAAGAATTTCCTGCAATAACAAGGCGATGCTCAATTGAAGTGACAACAAATTTAACGAGCACTATTCTACTATAATTTAGGTCATATCCTTAAAATGGTATCCCATTAGATGAACACAAGTCAATCCCCTCAATCGAAATCAATAAGAATCGCAAATCACCATTTGAAGAATAATGATAAATTTTAGTCAAAAGATGAAGAATTATATACACTTTGTCCCCTTTATTGACTAGTCAATTGTTAATGACAAACCTTTCATCCAAAATTTTGACAAAATGATATTAATGCCCATATATAATAGTTGTAGAATAATGCTATACTTTTAACCAAAATATGAAACATCTTATTAAAAAAAATACAAAGTCATATGATATAAAAGTAATAGTAAAAAATAGCAAAATACCAAAAAATTGAAAAAAAAGTGTTGTGGAGTAAAAAAGAATTTAAATATTTCCAAAACTTTTATACTAGTCTTTCATCATTTCTCTTTCTTCTTTTGAATTATAAACATATTGCTTTCAATAATTTTTGCTTACCTAGCGACTTTAACAAGATTCTTCCTAATCAATAAAATATGAATTGGTTTTTTTAATGCCATATTTCTTTGTTTTTTATATTTTGTTTGGATTCTATATAATTTAAGAAGAAACTTGAGATTTTCTAAACATATTTTTATTTTTCAAACACTTTTTATCCTATATGAAACACATTAAAAGAAATGCCATGGAAAATTTATCAAATAATATTTATTCCAAATGCACTAATTAATTTTATTTCATCTAAAGTCGGTATTGAGCAAATCGTAGGATTTACTAGAAAAACATGGACAAAGTGACAAAAATGGGGTAAGCATTTAGTGTTTAAATTCTAAACCCTTAAGGATATGAAGATTCATATTTATTTGGTGAAGTTCTATGGAATTATTTTTAATCCTCCTATATTTTACCAAATTTGATCTTTTTGGTTATCAAAAAATTGCTCTTATTATTCATTGAAATAGGTATCATTAAGCGAGAGCGAAAAGGACTGGGGTTTTTTTATTATTATTATGCATATAATTAGGAATACTGTATGAATATCAAAACTAATTTATTTTCTGGTTTAAGGCATTAATTAGGCAACCTATATCGCAACAAATTAACAGAACATGTAACATTATGGTTGACTGCAACCAAAGAGGGAAAAGAAAAATAGAAAACAATTTCATATGCAACAAGTAAAAGCAAGTCTGGAACCTTTCGAGACTTCAAAACATAGTCAACCCTAAAGATAGATCGAGAATCAGAGCAACCTATTACAACTAATATTACTTAAAATAAATCTAAATCAACTACTATTTCTCAAAATAGAAATATTTGACTACAACTAGTCTTCAATAAACCCTCGATTAACAATGTATTAATTATTCAAAAATCAGCTAAACTTCTACTGGTAGTATTAATTATTCAAAACCCGACTGAACTTCTAATACTTGTAAAATCCTTTAAGTAGCCATCCTTAATTAGCCCGAATCTCCTCCAAAACTTTTCCAACCACGTCCATCAATAAAATTTGAGTTACTAAATATACACAAAAAAAGAATAAAACTTGAGTAGGTAATCTCTAGTGACTTGCAAGAACCACATGAGCCCAATAAAAAATTAGAATTTTAGACCAATACCAAAATAGAGATTTGCTTGAGTTACAAAGCATCCACAGAAGAAAAGACACAAGCCAAAATCCGTTTTTGCCTCCAGCAGTATTTTCCCAGCAATCATAGCTGCAATAGTGAAGTCAAAAAACAAGATACTTGCGAAAAACTTTTCATTCAGAGTAGTAATCAAAAACAGAAGCAACATAGAGACCACAATTCAAAATGGTTGAGCTCAAAAAATTATTTATAATGTAATGTATTATAAAATTTCATGTGAAAAGACTTATCATAATTGATCATCACAAACTATTAAAAAAAATAAGATCTTAGATTTGGAAAACAATAATTGTTATATAAGTTCTATAGATCTACACCAACTAGTCAAATAAATAATAAACCTTAAATTTTAAGTTGAACTAAACTTAGAATTAAAAAATATATGAGATTAATGTAACAACTCGGGTCCAGGGTTGACCCAAGCAATTTTTGGACCGAAATCTATTGGTCCAAAATGGTTAACCCAAATTACTATGTAACCCAAGCACCCAAGTCCTTAAACCATTCCTTTTCCTCTTTCTCTTACCGATGTGGGATATCCCACCTTTAGGACTTTTGCGTATGCTCAGATTCTAGGGATGGCTCATACGTGATTTAGAGGTAGCCCCCGTCCGATGTGGCACTTAGTCCCACAGGTTCTAGAGGTGGCCCCCGTCGAATATGGCACTTAGTCCTGCACAGCAATTAGCTCTTTGCACTCCATTGCATAATTAGAACCATAACCTGCTGGCCTAGACTCACCCCATGTAGAGACCACACGAGATTTGCTCGAATACCAACTGTAATGACTTGGGTCCAAAGGTTGGCCCAAGCAATTTTTGGACTGAAATCCATTGGCCCAAAATGGTTAATCAAAATTAATATGTAGCCCAAGCACCCAAGTCCTTAAACCATTCTTTTTTCTCTTTCTCTTACTGATGTGGGATATCTCATTAATCTTAGATTTGGAAATAATTGAAATTAGTTGCAATTATTTTAGAGTTCAAAAATATGAGATTAGATTAAAAATCACAGCCTAACATCCAGTGAATGATATTTGACATTACTTCTCGAAATAAGATTTGTTCGCAACTAATATTGCAATCTCATTTTTTTAATCGCAATATACCTTTTTTTATTAAATTCTAAATGTATCACATAGCAGTGGACAACTAATAGAAATAGTACCTTTTGAGGGATCACTAGTGATAATAGCATGGCATAATGGGTATTGTTAGCAGTGGACAACTAATGGGTATTATTATCACTAGTGATAATAGCATGGCATAATGTAGATAGTAGTATAACTAATATAAATACTAACATAACAAATATAGATACTTATGTAGCGAGATACAAAAAGTATAATAAATTTTTTAGACATATTAAAATTGATGTTCAATATTTAATCTTTACTATCCAATTTTAGAATACCCTATCTGCATCTTCAACTATAATCTGCTGCCACAAGTCTCTAACCTCCTTTTGAATGAGCTCTTAAAATTTGGAGAGGCATCGTTTGGTTCTTGGTAGGAAAAAAAAAAAAAGTGATTTATCACTTGACATGTCTGATTAATATTTTGTGTTTGGATATGAATGACGATAGGAAAATACCAAATGCTTATGTGCATCTATACGTTAAGTTTTATAATTTGTAGGTCAAGTCAAAATTGAATAAAAAAGTTTTGACACTAAAATCTATAGTCATTTTAATCAATCAAGTCAAATTAAGAATATTGTTTTGGAAATTAAGAATATTGAGAAAAACTAAAATGGTCAAAATGCCAGGCAAAAATTAATTTTTGATTTAAAATGGTTGTTAACGACTAGCTATTTTTTACTTCTCATCAAAGCAATCCTGTTTCTCCTGATTTGCAAAATGAATTTGAGTAATTAGTCTTGAAAGTTGTGTACGACTACTTGTTTTCTACTTTTGACCAAAGTAATCCTTATCCTATCTCCTCTGGTGAAAAATTGTGGTATTCTGGAAATTTCTATTATGTGCCAGATTGATGGATTTGATTATTATATTGATAACTTGATTGAATATAGAATGGTGCAGGGTCGTACTCGTAACGGTAATAATGTAAGAAAGATATCTTTTTTGCGTTGTGATTGTTGCGATGAATGTTATTCAGCTCTTGAAAATTTGAGGTCAAAAGATTTGGAGTTAAAAGAATATAAATCCTTCTTCATTATGGTATATGGTTTAATCAATTTGTCTGATAGCTGTTGGCTGGTAGTTGACCCGATTAATTGTAGTTGGTTTACTTATGCTGATGGACAAGCTATATGGACTTGATAAAGGAATTTTATGCTCTCTCTTTGGCACAAATCTCTCATGGGTTTTTTAATCGATTTGACATAATGATTGTGAAAGGTCATGCCAAGTTAGCTTTTGTAACTGCCAATCCCTTTAATGGAAAAACTGGATGGGAGGGAGCAAGAAACAAAGATCTAAAAGCTTTGCATGATTTACTGAGAGATTTACTTGGTCAAGATGTTAATAATTTAGAGTTGGATCATTTCCTTTGACAAGATATGTGCATGGGGCTTAAATTGTGGCATCATCCGCTGCTGATGATTGATATGTAGTGGTATATTTTGCCTATGAGCTTACAATTAAGCTCTTTTTGTCCCAAGTTTGCCATGCGACTGGTTCTACTAATTGGAGAGCGATGGTCCAAACTAAATCTGAATCAACAGGTGCATTCCATTTTGTTTATTCGCTGCATGGGACAAGTTATAATGCGACGTTGGTGTCTAGAAATCAATATATTAGTAATAGATCTAGTCACATCAATGATGAGAGAATAAAAAAGAAGTTGATCTCAAATGAGTGGCGAATTGATGATTAAAAAAAATGCCACTTATTTGATCAAAATAGGAAAGGTTGGTTTGAATATAGTCGCTTATTCTCATAAATAGTAAATAATTCCATGGAATCTCTTATAAATGTCTTACTCCTAGAGAGCTATGATAGTTCCACATGGTCTTTTTCTCCCCTGTTGCAGGCCTCTGTTTTTCCTTCATTAATCTTGCTGTCTAATGATGGCGAACTTTGTCTCCATGAATTCATGTGCTATTGTCCTCACTTCCAAGTAGGGAGAGGATGCTGGAAGTGAAAACAGACTTTGGTCTTTTTTCAAACCTATTTTACCTTCGGTCTTAATTTTTTCTTTTGATTCCTCCTTGTAATAGGTTGGGTTTTTCTTACCTTGAAAAGCTTTGTTTCTGTTTTATATGCTCCTGAAGAAGGCGATAAGCATGAGTAGAAGGGAGGTGAAAAATGGATGGTGCTTTTAATCTCTAGTTTTAGTTTTAGGAGTTGTAGCGATTATTTCAATAGGTTTAGTAGTGCTGTAAATAAATGGTAATTAGTAATTATTGTAAATACAACTGACTTTGCTGTTTAACTTGAAGAAAGGATTTGAACATATTAGTAGACAGCAACAGCACCTTTTAAGGAATTAATAGACTTTGTTATCACTAGTGGTAATAGTATAATGTAGACAATAGCATAGCCAATATAAATACCAACATAACAAATATAAATACCAACATATAACAAATATATATACTTATGCAACAAGATAAAAAATATATAATAAAGTTTTCTGACATATTATAATTGATGTTCAATATTTAACCTTCACTATCCAATTTTAGAATACCCTAACTCCATCTTCAACTATTGTCTGCTGTCACAAGCCCTTGGTCTCTTTTTGAATGAGCACTTAAGATTTGGAGAGATATCTTTTGATTCTTGGTAGGAAAAAGGACATAAAATGGATTTATCACTTGACATGTCTGACTAATATTTTGTGCTTGGATATCAATGACGATAGGGAAATACCAAATACTTATGTGCATCTATACGTCAAAGTTTTATAATTTGTTGGCCAAGTCAAAATTGAATAAAAAATTTTGATGCTAAAATCTCTAGTTATTTTAATCAATAAAGTCAAATTAAGAATATTGTTTTTATTTAGAAAAACTAAAATGGTCAAAATGTCTATACAAGGCAAAAATGAGTTTTTGATTTTGTGAGAACTTGTAAAATCCCTTATATTTTTCTTAAAATTCCCTTTTATTTGGAATTTATTACTTTATAATAGTTTTACTACTTATTCACTCCCTCAATAGTTGCAATCAATCATAGAATCAAGGGTTTTTCCTTTAGGTTCCTAGTTAGCGTAAATTAGGGTTTTTATGTATTTTGGTAGTGTGATTAATCGGTGTAGACTGTGTACTAAATTTGGTGATTAAGAGTGAGTTTTATATAAGAGAAAGTGCGTGATTAGAAATGATAATAATAAGTTAGTAAATCATAAGTTAAAACACTAGTACGCGCGAGTTAAGGAAAAACGGTTTGAAACGATGTGTACCGTTCGCTACCGATTGAATACACCACTTGACCAACACCTTATTACCTTAATCATCTTGTTATTATTTCATAAATATCAGCTCTTCTTCAGCCATGAGAGGGCCGAAAATGTTGACCAAAACAAAGAAGAAAAGAAGGAAAAAATTGAGATTTGACTCTAAGGTGACACTTGGAAGTCATCCAACCAATTTTGACCCAAACCAAGTCCTATCTTTTTATCTTTCTTGGAGCTTCATTCCTTCCTCATTTCCTCCATGGAGGCCGAGAGTTAAGCAGAAAAAAAAGGAAGAAACACTTCATTCCACTCTTGATTGTTGGCTTAGTTTGAGTTGAATCCAAAATCTAAACCGATTAAACTTTCACTTTGGAATTTAGGAAGCTTTGTGTGGTAAAGTTTTGGAAGGAAATTACTAAATCAAGTGTAAAACGGTCAAGCAATCTCGAAGGAAAAGGTGAGTTCTAAAACTCAATTTCCTTTTAAGTTCGAAAATTTCAGATTTGAAAAGCAATCTTTGGAAAATCGTATATCACTTTCTGTAGGTCCAAAATTAGAAAACTTGGTACCGTTGGAAACTACTTCTAGAGCACTAAAAGTTACTAGAAGGCACTTTTCCATGATTCCAAATGGAAGACATTCAAATTTTGGCTTCAAGTTGCTGTTTTGGAATACCAAGACAGTTTTGGGATTGGTATTTGGCAAACTTTGGAAATTCGGCAAAATTCACAGAATGCGAACTAGCCTCTGAAATTTGGAACTCAATTAAAGTTACAATCAAAGTTTAAAAAAAAATAAACGGAACAAGAATCAGAGTTTTGAGCGCCAAGATATAGCAGCTCAAAGTTGCTGAAAATTTCTCACTGAACAAGGGTTTTCCAGATTTGAAACATGAATTTTGAGACTTTGGTTGGGCATTGAAATGGACTTGGAATGGCACCAAATTTGGTAGTATTACCCTACCATATAAAGGCTATTCTTCTGTCAAATTTCATATAAAAATTCGTACGGGAAGTCAGTTAACAAAGCTACTAAAGTTCCAAGAATTTCCAAGGCAAATCTGCCTTGTACTTCCGTTTTCCCTTTTCTAACTTTTGGGTCAATGAAATCATCTCAAACATGGTTCATTTATGAAGACAAGGTCTAAGAAACATCCAAGATACTTTTGGTAGGTGGCCACCACCAAGAATTTCAAAATAACAAGTTCCAATTCAAATTAAGGCATTCAACTAGCCAAAAAGAGGGTTTTTCATCACTGAGATAGTTTTGCAATTCGGCCACAACTCACCCAATTCAACTTGGAATTGAGTATGGTTGATGGAGTTGAAAACTAAATTCATAAGACTACAATTTCACAGAAGAAATTATTTTAAAATTCTGTCCATAACTAACTCGTATTCGAGCATCAAGTTGCAGCTCATAATAGATTTTTCAACACAGTCGAGAAACAGGGCAGGTGACTTTGAAAGGCTGGTACGGTTCACTCAAGTGGAATCAGGGGATGCATCTAATACCGTTGGAAAACTAGAAGTGTATGGTTTCTAATTCCACAAACGGAACTTGATTTTGACGTTGGAGCAAAGAGTTATGGTCAATTCAAAATCGCTGCCAGAACAACTCTGGACACGTTTTCCAGTTGTAAAGAAATTTCGAAATTTCAACTTTTGGCCAACCAAATCAAGTGATTTTTTGTGAAACCTTTCCACACAACCTATACAACATATCTTCATCAAAATCAAGTCAATTGGACCACAAAAATTTGCACCAACAGGTGCTGCAAAGTAGGGGCAGAACCGGCACTTTTCTTCCTTTTGTTTCCTTTGAGTTTTCTTTCCACTTTTCAACTTATAATCACTAGTTTAACCACTAATTCAACATAAACAACACCCAATATCATCACATCAGTTCATCGAGTCCATTGTGGGATTTCATAGAGCCCACTCACAAGATCTACAACAATCCAAGACTGCCCACATGAAGCTACAAACTTCTAAGTGCAATATAACCTACAAAAACTAAGATTCAAAGGTTTGATCGTCATTATCTCCTAGATGTTGCTAGAGCAGAAATTTTCGGTCCTTTGAAGCTCAAGAAAACCGTGAGGTTGAAGCTCCTTTCCTAGTTTAAGTTGATCTCCAAGTTATTTGCAAGGTGTAGTGTGAATTTGAGGTGATGTGGTGCAAGAAAGTGAGGTGAAATGAAGAAAATTTTTGGTCTTCTTCTCCAAGGTGATGCACGGCTGTTTGAGTGAGAAAGAGAGAGTTGTTGCAGCTGCAAAAGCTTCTTGAGGAAGTTTAAGAATGTGTGGCCAGCAATGCTCCAAAAGTCAACTAGGAATAGTGCGCCTACGCGCGCGTTTCATGCTCGATTCCTCTCAGGTTTGTTTCACTTGTGCACTAAACCTCTAATGCACTTCCATTGATACTATTATTATTCACTCTTAATAGTCTAAAAATAAAGGTCTAAAGTCCCTCGATTAATCGCGCGCGCAAAAACGCGTACTTCCGATTTGTGAGCGATACAGCGAAATTTCTAAGAAATTCTTGTAACGATAGTATTACTAGCTAATACTTGAGTACTTAAACATAAAATACCTATTTTAAGATTAATGTATGAGTCTTCAATCTTCAAACTCACTATACCCTCAAATCGATTATTGCCTCCAAACGCATCTCCACTATTCTTACTAGACAAGGTTCCAAAAATTAAATTTTGTAACAAGTCATGTTAAAAATATATGCAAGTTATAATTCCATGTAATTGGGTCTAAAAAGGTTGGAATATAATATTCGGAGCAAACAGACAATTAAATATTTAAATAAACTAGTAATAGGAATTTAAAATAAGTAAATTTGCGAGTCCTTATACGAATCTAGTATTAATTCCTCAAGTCTCCAATTTGTCGTGCGGTACGACTTTCAAGAAATTATCGCTGTACGCGTAATAAAAACTTTATTTAACTTAATCACATCTAATCTCTCAATTAACTCTTCTTAGTCCCCTATTGATCATCCTTAATTTTCCAAAATCATTGTATTCGGATCGACTATCATCTCGAAGGTGTGTATTTGTTATTTCTTAATAAACGAACCTTCGAAAAATTTAAATTTGTTAGCGAGACGTTTTAAAAGTATAAATAAGACATGGTTCCATAAAAATGAAATTAAGAGGGTTGAAATAAATTGTTCAGAGAAAACAGGTGAATAAACATTTAGATAAGCCAGTAATATGAGATAAAATGAGAAAATTTTCGGGTCTTCGATTGAGTGATAGCCAATTGAGTGATATATGAATCCAAGATTAATGGCTTATTTTTCTTACTTAAGACAGTTCGGAGGTGGGAAGCAAACCAGCAACCCAAGTTGATCTTAATCCGAGCAACCATGCACCAAATGAAAAAGAATTCGGGTTTGGTCAAAATACCCGAACTGTCTTTTCTACCAGAGAAACTATAAGCCATAAACCGGTGCAAATAGCGATAGGCGGGGCTCTTGAGAAAAGATGCCTTAGACTGGCTAAAATCATAGTGTTGTCGGTCAACCGACAACTCTCTCCAATAGCCAGTATTGTGGGAGAAAAATGGCTCCGTGTATTCTCACGGGCTTTCCATATACTCCTCACTTTGGGAATAGGGAAGGTCAATGAAACCAAGGGCCAAATTAAACTCAGTGATAGATTGTGTGAACTTCTGATCCATCAGCCTAAAACACATCACCCCAAGGATAGTAACGGAGAATTCATCAGGAACATTAAATTCAAAAGTAGCATAGAACTCGCACTTTAGCTCGATAAAGGCAGGTAAAATAATAGCAGCATAACGGATCCAACCTATATCGGCTAAATGCTTCGTGACCGCATCCCTAAGATTCAGGAGGTCAAGTGTAGGGCCGTGGATATATTTACAAGAAATTATTTTCCTTGTGCAGACAGCGGCGTACCTCTCCCTATCGGCGGCCCTAGTAAAGGTCAAATGACTGCCAAAGTGGGTCGGAGAGGAGATGTGAACCTCCCTATTCCGCCCAAGGCGAGTCCGGGGCCCTCCCGGAGCTGTCGCTGGAGAAGGCCCACTCAAGGGCACAGTAGGTTGTGGGATGGAGGTGGAAGGTCTATTTTTACCCTTATTTTTTGGTTTAGTCATTGGATAACGGTGAACAGGACAAGGGCAATATCAAAGTGCTCAAAAGAAGTTAACAAGTAGCCAACCAAGCAGAGGGTCCTCAATTGCAGCTCCAAACACCAACAATTAGACAATAAACACCCCAAAAATTAATTAAATAGATAAACACACCAAAACTCCCCCAAAAACTAATTAAACAGGCAATCAGAGTAAAAAATTCCCCCAAATACCATTGGTTCAGCACAAAATTTAGCAAATAGTCAACAATAGCCCAAGACAAAATCACAGCACCCAAATTAAACACAAAATTTCTGTCATCAGCTAGAAAAGCAAAATATTTGGCCTCACCTACGAATTTAAAATCTGTTCTCAGCTAATTAAAAACTAGTAATCTGGCCTCAGCTAAAAGTGACAGAAAATTAAAGAAAAAAATCACCAGAGTTTGGAAGCAAGTAGTGGGTACGGCGGAGCAACAGAGACAGCACGGTGGTGGAGGAAGGTGACAGATGCGGGTCCCACGCGCGGATGGGGCACTGGGTAGGCGTGTGTAGGTGCTGGGTCATTGGCCGCACAGGCTAGAGCTGTGGCTTGCTACTGGAGCGCGGACTGGCCTGGTCTGGTTGCGCCTGGAGGAGCTCGCGCAGAAGAACTGGGCGCACAGGTCGCGCTCGTGGACAGGCACGCCGGCAGGCGCGCGATGGGCGCTCTGGTCGCGCTCGCGCCAAGGCTGCTCGTGTACGAGGGTGCGCGGACTCGGGTTTAATCCCACTGACCGATTCTCAAGGCAGGCTCGGGTTTAATCCCACTGACCAATTCATCACACTGGGGCAAATATTTGGATAATTTTTTCAAGCAAGTCTTATGCAGTTTTTTCATACATACCAGCATTTTATTTTGCACCGCCACTTGCCGTTGGGTCAGTCCCACTAGTGAGCATTTCTTTTCTACTGCCACTAGCCGTTGGGTCAGTCCCACTAGTGAACATTTCATTTACACTGCCACTAAACGTGGGTTAGTCCCACTAGTGTGCGTTTCATGGTTAATTCCTTGTTCGGGTCAGTCCCATGATTTAAATTTTGTTCAGGTCAATCCCATGATTTTAAAATTTGTTCGGGTCAGTCCCGTTTTGAATTTTCTGTTCGGGTCAGTCCCATTTTAGTCCCGTTTTAAATTTCCTGTTCAGGTCAGTCCCGTTTTAAATTTTCTGTTCGGGTCAGTCCCGTTTTGAATTTCCTGTTCGGGTCAGTCCCGTTTTAAATTTCCTGTCCGGGTTAGTCCCGTTTTAAATTTTTTGTTCGGGCCAGTCCCGTTTAAATTTCCTATTCGGGTCAGTCCCGTTTTAAATTTCCTGTTCGGGTCAGTCCCGTTTAAACTTTCTGTTCGGGTCAAATTTCCTATTCGGGTCAGTCCCGTTTAAATTTTTTGATCGGTCAGTCCCACGATTTAAATTTTGTTCGGGTCAGTCCCGTTTAAATTTTCTGTTCGGGTCAGTCCCGTTTTAAATTTCCTGTTCGGGTCAGTCCCGTTTAAACTTTCTGTTCGGGTCATTCCCTTTTTGAATTTCCTGTTCGGGTCAGTCCCGTTTAAATTTCCTGTTCGAGTCAGTCCCGTTTTAAATTTCCTATTCGGTTTTAAATTTCCTGTTCGGATCAGTCCCGTTTAAATTTCCTCTTCGGGTTAATCCCGTTTTAATTTTCTGTTCGGGTCTGTCCCGTTTAAATTTTTGTTTGGGTCAGTCTCGTTTTAAATTTCTTGTTCGGGTCAGTCCCATTTTAAATATTCTGTTCGGGTCAGTCCCGTTTAAATTTTCTATTCGGGTCAGTCCCGTTTTAAATTTCTTGTTCGGGTCAGTCCCGTTTTAAATTTCTCGTCTGGGTCAGTCCCATTTTTTAAAGTTTTGTTAAAGAGGTCAGTCCTCATTTCAAAAGCGTCAGTCGCTCGAGTAGTTTGCAGCCGAATAACACAGGTAAGTATTATGTGTCTACTTCTTTGTCTCAAATTTTTCCAAAACTCAGACAAAGATGGAAAACTGTAGACACCAAATTTTTTATTTTTAGATTTATTTGTTTCAATTTTTAGGTTTTTATTTTATTTTATTTTAATTGATTTAAGAGTTTTTTTACACTAAATTTTAGAAAAGAAAAAAGAAAAGAAAGAAAAATAATAAAAATGGCAAGTGGGGGACATGCATTGGGACAAGTGTCCCTTTGTATTTTGAACAACACAACACTTAAGAGATTAGGTGTCTAGACACTTGGTAGCTTAAGGAATTTTGAAGGGAGAATTTGAGGCCTAGGAAGGGTTTTTGGAGAGGAGACAGCCGACAGAAGAAAGAACGGAGGTGAAAAAGAAAAAAGAAGGAAAAAGAGGAGCGATGGTCTGAGAGCGGAGGAAAAAAAACAAAAACAGAACAAAAAAGAGAAAAACAGAGGAGGCGGACGGATGAAAATGGACAGAGGACAGGAGAGCAAAGGGAGCCGAGGGTATAGAGGTAGAAGGTTTTGGGGGCGGTTAGGTTTTTTGGGACAGGGTAGAAAGAACCAAGGGAAATGGGGGCTTCAGTTTCAATGATCCGATAAAAATTTTTTCCAATCACCACTGCCCCACCACCTCAACCGGCTGCCGGCTGCCGGCTGCCACCATTCTCTTTCCACCCTCCGTCCTCAAATTCCCCCCAATTTCCCCAAACGACTCCTCCACAAAACCACTCATTTCCCATTCTGCTCTTCCCCGCTTCCAATACAAGCTTTTTCTGCCAACGCCTCCACCACAGCCCTTCCCCTTTACCGCCGTCTCTGTTCGCGCCAAGCCCAATGAACTCATCCTCAGCAACCTTTCTGTTCTCAGTGAAAAGGACAAGAACAGCTACGACGTCGAGACTCTCATCAACTTTGATGTGGGACGGATCTAGACGAACACCAAGTTGGGATGATTGGCGGAACTTTGACCCTTCTAGAATCACGAGCCACGAACTAAGGAGATTCCCTAACCCACGACTAGCAAATTTAGTGAACCAAAAGTATGGATAGAAGAACGCCACAATCAAGGAGACTACTTGATTGATAAGTTCGATGAACAACTTGAGATTAATTCTCAAGTATTCAAAGGAAATTCTCTTGAGGCAAGAGAGAGTGAAATAACTCACATATATTTTATCAAATCTGAATTCTCCCCCTAATGAATGAAAACCTAGGCTATATATAGCCTTACAAGACAAAACCCTAACTCGGCTAGGCTAGGCCTTTGGCCCGATTCCACTACTCAAATCCACTATCTAATGGTCAGCTTATAATTGATCCAATGAAGGCTTTAAGCTGGCCCAACATAACCCAATAAAAGCTAATTAACCAACTTAAGTTATAGTGAGCCTAGACTCTATAAATCGGATCCAACTCAACATGAGGTCTTGGACCGAATTTATTCCTAGCAAATAAAATAGGAATCTAGAAAATAAACTACTAACTATTACTAAAAGATTCAATCTCTTGCAGCCCAAAACATGGCCCATAAGCGGCCCATATTTCGTATCATTCCCCTCCTCTTGAAAAAGATTTGTCCTCAAATCGTGTTTGGAAATGAATAGTACTACAAGAATTGGCAGTATGAAACTTCAAATCTCCACATATTGGCTCTCTTAGAATGAATGATACTTGCATACGTCATGATTATTGTAATTCGGTGCACATGTCTCTTGGTCAGCTTGAAAATGCTCACAATCTGCCATGGAAAACTCAAGGCTTGACTCCAACCACTCCAAAGCTCTCTAATCAGTCCTGTGTCATGAATGGTCGAATTTGGACCTACACAATAAATCACACGATTAGCATTTGTAGGTATAAAATCACTTGATAGCTTACCATTCACATTCACAAGATAAGGATCTTCATAGTGATGCTCAATCAGGTTAGAAAAGTCCCGGACATGATTTTGCAAAGTTACAAAATTCATTGCAAGTTGTTGTTGGTATCAACTGATGTGAGACGGATCTAGACGAACACCAAGTTGGGATGATTGGCGGAACTTCGACCCTTCTAGAATCACGAGCCACGAACTAAGGAGATTTGACCCGAACAGAAAGTTTAAACGGGACTGACCCGAACAGGAAGTTTAAACGGGACTGACCCGAACAGGAAGTTTAAAACGGGACTGACCCGAACAGGAAATTTAAACGGGACTGGCCCGAACAGGAAATTTAAAACGGGACTGACCCGAACAAGAAATTTAAACGGGACTGGCCCGAACAGGAAACGGGACTGACCCGAACAAAAAATTTAAAACGGGACTAACCCGGACAGGAAATTTAAAACGGGACTGACCCGAACAGGAAATTTAAAACGGGACTAAAATGGGACTGACCCGAACAGAAAATTCAAAACGGAACTGACCCGAACAAAATTTAAAATTATGGGACTGACCCGAACAAAATTTAAATCATGGGACTGACTCGAATAAGGAATTAACCATGAAACGCACACTAGTGGGACTAACCCACGTTTAGTGGCAGTGTAAATGAAATGTTCACTAGTGGGACTGACCCAACGGCTAGTGGTAGTGTAAAAGAAATGCTCACTAGTGGGACTGACCTAACGGCTAGTGGCAGTAGAAAAGAAATGCTCACTAGTGGGACTGACCCAACGGCTAGTGGCAGTGTAAATGAAACGCTCACTAGTGGGACTAACCCAACGGCTAGTGGCGGTGTAAATGAAACGCTCACTAGTGGGACTGACCCAACGACTAGTGGTGGTGCAAAATAAAATGCTGGTATGTATGAAAAAACTGCATAAGACTTGCTTGAAAAAATTATCCAAATATTTGTCCCAGTGTGATGAATTGGTCAGTGGGATTAAACCCGAGCCTGCCTTGAGAATCGGTCAGTGGGATTAAACCCGAGACTGCCTTAGTTGGTGGTACAAAATCCAGGCCCAACGTGATGTTGGCGGCACAAAATCCAGGCCCAACGAGATTTTTGTGATGTTGGCGGCACAAAATCCAGGCCCAACGTGATGTTGGCGACACAAAATCCAGGCCCAACGGGATTTTTGTTAATGTCAGTGGGATAAGACCCAATCCCCAGCGTGGGCCCTTCTTCTTTCTTCTTCCTTTTCTTTTCCGGCATCGGCCTTCCATCTCAATTGATGTTTCTCCATTGTTTTGAGCCATGAATACCTGCACAGGGGACTTACCAAAGTACAACATGCACTTAAATTGATGCACGTACTACTCATGAAAAGAGCAGCGTGACTAATTCGAAAATATATTATTTGACTCTTGGACGAAATTCCCAGGTGTACTAAAAATTTTTGCCCCAGTGTGGGCTTATTTTGTGAAATCTCACAATAAAAATTTGCCCCAATGTGGGTTCCTTTGATTGTAAAAATTTGTTCAGATGATTCTCATTTATTTGAACAAGGAGAAACCGTACTTTCTAAAATTTAGAAAATAATCGTATATACAATGTGAAGAAATGTAAACGTCGAGTTTGAACTCATGCAGAAATTTCATGATGAATCCTTTAGAGTAACACCAAATTCAAGAAAATTTCTTCCTCACTTTTAGCATCGGTGCTTAGGGTAACGGGTCACCACTTCTTGTTGGCTCATCTTCCAGGACCAATCAAGTAGGCGTTATTTCTGATTTGGAAGTGGCTAAAGGAAATGAGAGGCCAAGATTTGTCTTATTTTTGTGCCCATTCGATATCACATCTTAGTGAAAGCAAATAGTTTGTCACCCTCATTTCTTAAGAAAACTTAGTTAACACATAAGCTTTGTAAGCTTGTAACAGAGGGGTAGAAACAATACCAAAACATGCGGAAACATGTTATAAGCTTATGATCATGAGTGACAGGTAGATTTCTTAGGAGCGTAACCCTTGCTTTGAGTTGTCATGAGGGATAAGTCAGCGATGGACTTTATGAACTTGTAATGCAGCTGGAAAACGATAGTTAAGGAAAAAAATTTTCGAGGGTATTGCACCGAAGATCGCATTTTTCTCCAAATTGCTCTCATTTCGTACTCAAAGATCTCGGACTTTGTTTGCATTTTTCTCATCATTCACCAGGGACTTCAACGTCGAATTTTTTCCTTTTTTTTGTATTTTTCTTGCATTTCTTTTTGCTTCTTTTTTCTTTTTCTCAACCTGGTGGGTTTTCACATGGTGAGTAGTGTCAACCCTATACCCAAGCAATTAAGAAATACAGCTAAAATTTTCTGGCATCAGAAATTTTCTTGACAGGGCTATTGCAAAGAACAGAAGTCAGGACTTTCGGCTTTTGTAATGGGGTCTGGTAGGGTGTTTAGAAAAGTTAAGGTTTGAAGGCAGATTTCAAAAATGGTTTAAGTAATCTGAAATCACATTGTTGCGCCAACCCTATTTTAGGGTTAAATCCAAACTTGCCCCAGTTCATTCTCCATTGAGGTTTTTTCTTTTTATTTTCCTCCTTTTATTTTCTTTTCTTTCTTCTCTTTTCTGGCCTTCGGTCGTTTCATTCACCGAGGTTTTCTTTTCTTTCATTTTCTTTTCTTTCGACCTTCCTTCAAAAATTAAATTTGCCCCAGTTTGGGGTTTTTCCTTTTTCTTCTTTTTCAAAACTCAATTTACCCGAATGTGGGGTTTGCGATTCTCAGGGGCTGCCAAACGAAATAGTTTATTCTGAAGGTTCAAAAGGGATAACTAGGGATAAAATGTTTGATTGGAAAGGAAGACGGCCTGACTTTCGTTCCATTCCTCACATTGACCCTGAAAGGAAACTTTCATTAATGTGAAATTTCTTGCATGTATCTGAATTAATTGACTGAGGAAGATTCTTGTTCATCCATAAGTGGTTCGTCGGACAAAACTCTTCCTTTTTCTTTTCCGTCAAAATTGAAGCTCAGGTAGAATCAAATTTCTCCAATTTGCGGTTCCCTTTTCTTTTTTTTCTTTTTTTTTTAGCATTTTTTTTTTTTTACAAAATTCCCCAATCTCCTTCCCCAATGTGGGGTGCGATCATAAGTGCATTCGAAAAGAACCATCTATTTTGGCTCAAATGAGGATGCAAGGGGTAATCATTGTTTAGGTTGTAGAAACGATGGCCAAAGCATCATTCTTACGCTTCATGACAACCAAAGTAAAGAATAGCTCATTGAGAACCCATTCCCTTTTGAAAATTTTTCCAATGTAGGGTAGTGATCATTAAGGTCCTTATTTGAAACGAAATTATTCTTTTAAGGCTCAAATGGGAGAGCAAATAATAAAGTCTGTATAGATAGAGAAACGAAAGCCTAAAGTATCATTCCAAATTTTCAAAACAAAGAAGAAGTGATGTACATTTTTGCTTTCACTTAGATGTGAACCGAATCTGGTTAGACCAGTGGGTATTTTTCCAAGTAAAGATTGTCCCAATTCGCAATTTGTCAATCAATGTGACTGATTTTAGGGGGAGCTAATAGAAGTGGGCAAAAAATATGAATTGTACAGCGAAGGAGGAAAATGTATCTCATTGGGTCTTTTGAATAACCTCTTTTTAATTCTGAGCACACTTATTATATAATTTGGATCACTAATCTAGTGTATGTAAGGGTTTTAGAAAGCATACACTTGTGAATTTTCAGGCTAGAGGTTGAAAAATCTCAATTTGAGCTTATTTCTTAAAATTCATCATGAAATCTCTTAATGAGCTCAATAAAGAATAAAATGTACACGAGTATATACAAAACAAATAATTGTTTGAATAAAAGCTTCATTATTGCCAATGTTTGAAAAAATTTTAAAAGCAATACATATGAGAAAAATTCTAAAGAACTCCTTTACACATGTATACACACTTTTCTCTCTTAATAACCCCCTTTTTTCTTTGAGTAATGAAATCTCTTAAATGTTTTACACGAGCGCTTTCAGATGAATTTCCAAATTTACATTGTAGGGCCTGCCCAAGAATCAAGTAATACTTGTAATTTTCACACTTTATTAGATCAGAATTGTTATCAGATATAGAAAAATATTCTTTACCTTATTGAAACATTTTTATGAATGCAGGGGAGGGGAAAACAAAAGAAAAAAAAATATCCCGAATTAGTAAGCAAAATTGTAAAATCGGTATGCATGTCCTATGGGGGAGCCCTTTTGCGCCAAGGGTTGGCCTATCATGAAAATGCAATCCTTTAGGGTAGGCACTATACAATACCTGATGGATCCAATCAACTTATTGAGTGAAAAAATAATTTGAAAAATTTGGTCAATTGGAGTAACGAGAGACATTTGTCAAAATGAGGACAACGTCCGAATGGATTGATCACTTCGATCGATACAAGAATTTGCAAAAATGCACCGGTTTGACCTTGATGAACTCCCTATCAGA
Source organism: Coffea eugenioides (assembly GCF_003713205.1). Lineage (NCBI taxonomy): Eukaryota > Viridiplantae > Streptophyta > Magnoliopsida > Gentianales > Rubiaceae > Coffea > Coffea eugenioides. The sequence continues at coordinate 37,666,893 of NC_040038.1, forward strand.
GGGATTGAAATTCGTTGACAAATTTTCTCAGTGAAGCATGGGTCAAAACCCCAACCGACCAAATGGCTGGATGCAATGGATGGTTTTCTCAAAATCGACTAGGTTTCCCAATTTGAAATTCGACATTGAAACCCTAATTGGTCAAATGGGTTGAATAAAATTGACAATTTATTTAAAATTGACCGGATTACCCTAAAAAGGGTAAACTAGTCAAATGAACTGGATGAAATTGATAATTTATTCAAAATTGACCGGATTGACATAAAATGAGTAAACTGGTCAAATGAAATTGATGATTTATTCAAAATTGACCGGATTGACCTAGAAATAAATAAATGGATAAAATGGCTTGGATGAAATGAGTAAATCGATCAAACGGATTGAATGAAATTGATAAATAAAATGGTCCAATGAAATTGATTGTTTATTCAAAATTGAATTGTCTTCCTATTGGTAGTTTCAAAAATTTATTGCGATGCATTAGTTTATGAGCCTTCTAATATCAAATTTTGGCCTCAATATGTTTATCGTCTCAACAAAGAAGGACCATTTGTAAATTTCTTCAAATTAATGTCCTTTACGCAAGGAATTTTTACCAGTTTTTGATAAATGGCCAAAAAATGATTGTTAGATGTCCATATTCTAATGTGCAAAATTTGTTATACGATTATGGAAAAAGATCGGATCCTAACTTACCTTGTGCACTACCCCTTTGGAAGGTACAAGAAATATAAACGTGCAAGTCTCATTGGATTAAGTATCCGAGACACGAGGTGGTTTATTCCTATAACGGGATTCCCTAAATGGCATTCCCTTCTAGGGTTTATGCATGATGTCATTTATCAAAGCGAGTAAATATGCATTACACAAATGAAACGTGACCTAAAGGGAACCCCTTTTTGTATGCCGAGGTGAGCCTGAAATGAAATGTATTCATGCTGCAAATGCGAAGTATTGAATTTAAACGTGTCATATCAAATAGGGTAGGCTCCTAGAGAGTACCATGCCAGGACTCTTATTTCCTAGGGCTTATGAATGCAATGGAGACAAAACCAAAAGAGTTAGTTCAATCAGACAAATACACATAACACATTTGTAGCAAGGCAATACAAAAAGATAAAGCAATAAAGGAATAGAGGGGTTGGATCCCTCCCCTCGTGAATAGTGTCCCTAATAGGGTAAGGCAGACTCTACCCTAGGTAATTCTAATATGGATGCATGAGGTATTGGCTCACTAATGCATCTAGACTCGATAAGGTTTCGGCTCCCAAGCCTTCAGACCTAAAGGCGAAGGGTCATCACTCCCAGGGCCTTTGGTCGGTGGCTCGAGTGATCCCTTAGGCATCGCTATGGGCACAGTGCACACCATCCGCCTACCTAAGGAAATCAGTCCTAATCCTACAGGGAGATGTGGGATAGCGCCCATGAAAAAGAAAAAAATAGGGTAAATAAAACTATGCATGCACGTATGAGGTGCTTCGTTTGGAGGGGAGTGATCGAGAACCAACGCGAGGTTCTAAGGTAATATTCCCCCACCCAAATGCAATGCAAAGCGCGGGATCACATAGATAAACCATTCATCCATCAAATCAATCGTACGCAAATGTGTGAGGGAGTGAGTTGATACGCGCGAAATGCAAAATCCTAAAAAAGGAAAAATGCAACCCTAAACATCCAAATGCGATATATGAAAAGATTAAAAGAAGAAAAAGATTGACTAAATCAAATTTGCTCGGACTCTCTAAGTCTCCAGTGGAGTCGCCAGCTGTCGCGCCCCATTTTTATAAGAAAAATAAAAGACGAGTTTAGAAAAATGGTTTTTGATTGGAAAAAATGATTTTTAATTTAAAAAGAAAATGGGCCTAAATGGGGTTTGTAATGCCACGATTTGGGCCCAAATTATAGTTTAAAAAGGGTTTTTGAAATAAAAATCGGTGTCGCCACTTGGTAATGAGTTAAGGTGTAACAAGTCACCTAAAAATGAATTTTTTAAAGAAAAAATAGAAAATCCCTTTTTAAACGACTCTAAGTCTACGAAAATCAGAGAAAAAGATTCGGGAGTCACATTTGAAGAAAGGGAAGGCAAGGATAAAAATCCAAGACACCCTTTCAACCTAACCAAGGCTAGTTGCGTGATTTAGTCAAAGATTTTCTTAATTTAACCTAAAAATTTATCACATTTGAATGTACTATATGAATGCAAACCCTAGACCTAGGAGGGTGTCGAGGGGTCAAAATGTATCTTCAAAGCCTATTTGGCACCAATCACATTAATTGTGACGCCCAATGAAGACTCTTCGAAGAAGTCATGAATAATGCAAAAATATGATATTCTAAGAAAAGAAAAAGAATAAAATAATTATACAAATATACATGTCTTAAAGGAGTGCATCATGTCGGGTACGGGGGACTAAAACTCGTGACTTCAATGTTCCCTTTTATAGAGGGAATACGAGCGTGCTAAGGCTAGAAAGCCAAACTCGTCCATATCCCATACTCAAGGGGTTTTCCTAATCTAATCAAGCAAATGTACTAACCTATTTCTAATCTTAAAATGAAATGCAAGTCTAATGTCATGTCTCACACATAGGGATAGGGGATGAAAATATAAGGGGAATATGGGATAAGGGATATACATATAATGGGGAACATGGGATAAAGGGGGTATATGTATAAGGGGAAATGTCATGCAAAAGTGATAAAAAGCCCTAGAAAGTAAAAAAATGCATGAAAATGTAATGTAGTCATATAAATATGATCTAGCGTTAGCAGGGCTCCTAAGGGTCTAGCGTTGGGCTAGCCCACACCTATGAATCCTCACTAGCATTGGACTAGTAGGAAAATCGGGAAAATGGCCACAACTAGCGTTGGACTAGTGTGGTATCCGGAAATGAGTCACAACTAGCATTGAACTAGTGTGATATCACGTCCTACACTAATTATAACTAATTTAATCATGCAAAACTTAATAAAAGCATATAAACACATAATATCACATAAACACATAACACATAGGCATGGTATCTAGATGCAAAGCCCTAAGAAAGCGGTAACACATAGCACGTAAGCATGCAAATCACACAAAATAAATAAAGCAAATAAAATCCTAACTATTACATTAGGGAGGCCCTACTACAATCTAAGGGGGGAAGGAATAAATAAATAAAATAATAAGCTAACTATTACAACTTTGGCATTCAAGTGCCTTCCAAATAATTAAAATTGAACTAAAATAAATATACAAAACTAAAAAAAACAAATGAAGCGAATAAATAAATAAATGAAATGAAAACATTCAAGGGGCATGCAATTAAACACGTAAAGTCATATAAGGCACATAGGGTCAAATAGAGTCAAGAATAAGGGATAGAGTGTACCTCCCTTGAGTTGGGGCTCTAATGGAATGAACTTACTTATTTACCCTCCAAAATACAAAGAAAGGGTCAAGGCATCACTTTAGTTAACAAATAATCACAAAAGATAAAAATAAACATGAAATTGAATCAGTTAAATCATGTAGACAACCCACATGTATGAAGTCAAAAGAAGAAAGGACTTGATTGCAAAAATTAACAGAGTTTTGGGGTTAGAATTAAAGAAAAATAAAGTTTAGTGACTCATTTACAATTAAAATAAGGACCCAACTAAAAAAAATTGAAAGTTTGTAGGGCCATAGTGAAATTATGCAAAGTACAGGGACTAAACTGCAAATTCGTTTCCAGATTACTTGAGCAAACAAGCTTCTGGACCCATTTATTATTTCATCTTGGGTCAAAGCTTCCTAAGCCCAAAAAGAAACCCAAATGAATAAGCTAAACCCACTCCCTTAAACCCAAGTCAAAAAATAACCTCTTAACCCAAATCACCTATTTCACTAAAACCCAACATGATGAAATCAAATAAAATTATTAAATCATAATTATAACCTAAAATCAAGAATAAATTTACCCAAAAGATTACTTAAAAAAATGAAAAGTTAATAAAAATCTAAAAAGGCGAAATAAGTCAACTTTTCCAATTTTCAAGTCTTATCAGAAATTAGGCAAAAGCCAAGGAACAAAGGTCAATATGTACAAAACATGAAGAGATCTAAACCCATGGGTCAATTTGAAATTAATTCAGGACCCAATTGAAAGAAAAATCAAATTATTCGGGCCGTTATGAAATTACTTATGGTTCAGGGGCCAATTCGCGAATTTCCAAATATTTGCAAACAAATGATTCGCTGAAGCTTTCTTCTTCAGCGTGACTTAGAGGAAAGCTTCTGCAACCCCTGATGCCCCAACATTTCGGCAATTTTACCCGGCAAGATGCATCACACCATTGTAGAATGCAAAAACAGCGAAATGGATGAAATCAATTTCAAAAGTTCATGGCTTCTCCTCCTCTCCTCAACTAGCAAGCGCACGGTATTCTGGCCAGCTTTGGACTAGCCAGAGTCTCTCTTAAATTAAAAAAAGGCATAAAATCTCCTCTTTTGGTTCAAGATTTCCATTCGGGCATTTTATCAAACACTAAATGAGCGTGAAAAACTTCAGCAAATTTTGCTCAATTGAGGTTATGACTAGCCCAAAATTTGTTATAAACACGACATAAATCAGTCCAATCGACACATAGAGCCTGTAAATTCTAAAACCGTAAACAATCAACAAGAAAATTGCACTAACAGAGACACGGAAAACATGCTTTGGAAGCTCAGACGTTTGTGCTCGAATGGAAACTAAAATTCAAAGAGGGAAGACAACTTACAAGGCTTTCTTGGTGAAATTCACAAGCGGCAATGGATATCCGATGAAGTGGTGACGGCTCGGTGAGTTGGAAATCTCCGCTGCTGTTGCTGCTCAAGCCATCCACGGAAGAGGAGCAGGTGGAGAAGAAGTTGATGAGAGTCTCGACGTCGTAGCTGTTCTTGTCCTTTTCACTGAGAACAGAAAGGTTGCTGAGGATGAGTTCATTGGGCTTGGCGCGAACAGAGACGGCGGTAAAGGGGAAGGGCTGTGGTGGAGGCATTGGCAGAAAAAGCTTGTATTGGAAGCGGGGAAGAGCAGAATGGAAAATGAGGGGTTTTGTGGAGGAGTCGTTTGGGGAAATTGCGGGGAATTTGAGGACGGAGGGTGGAAAGAGAGTGGTGGCAGCCGGTGATTGGAAAAAAATTTTATCGGATCATTGAAGCTGAAGCCCCCATTTCCCTTGGTTCTTTCTACCCTGTCCCAAAAAACCTAGCCGCCCCCAAAACCTTCTAGCTCTAAACCCTCGGCTCCCTTTGCTCTCTTGTCCTCTGTCCATTTTCATCCGTCAGCCTCCTCTGTTTTTCTCTCTTTTGTTCTGCTTTTGTTTTTTTCCTCCGCTCTCAGACCGCCGCTCCTCTTTTTCCTTCTTTTTTCTTTTTCCCCTCTGTTCTCTCTTCTGTCGGCTGTCTCCTCTCCAAAAACCCTCCCTAGGCCTCAAATTCTCCCCTCAAAATTCCTTAAGCCACCAAGTGTCTAGACACCTAATCCCTTAAGTGTTGTGTTGTCCAAAATACAAAGGGACACTTGTCCCAATGCATGCCCCCCACTTGCCATTTTTATTGTTATTCTTTCTTTTCTTTTTTCTTTTCTAAAATTTAGTGTAAAAAAACTCTTAAATCAATTAAAATAAAATGAGACACGAAATAAGAACAAAAATAAAATAAAAACCTAAAAATTGAAACAAATAAATCTAAAAATAAAAAATTTGGTGTCTACAGCCACAAAACAGCAAACTACTAAATAACACCAACACTTAACAAAAACTCAAAAATGTACGAAAACTAAAACAAATAGTCTTGGGTTGCCTCCCAAGTAGCGTCTTTTGGTTCACGTCTTTTGCTAGACATGGTCGGAACCCTCAAGTAAGATAAATTGGATCCTTGAGGTGTACAACTTCTACTTTCTTAACAGAGAATCCTTCATAATAAGGTTTGAGATGATGGCCATTCACCACGAACTTTTTCTCTGTTTTTAAACTTTGGATCTCCACTGCACCATAATGAAATATATTAGAAATGACAAATGGACTAATTCAACGAGAACGCAACTTACCGGAAAAAAGTTTAAGCCTCAAGTGATACAAGAGGACTTTTTGCCCCACTACAAACGATTTGCTTGAGACTTACTGATCATGGAAGATTTTACTCTTCTCCTTGTAAATCGTGGCATTCTCATATGCCTCATTTCTAATCTCTTCCAATTCTTGTAACTGCAATTTCCTTTGGACCCCCGCTTCTTCAAAGTTCATGTTGCACTGCTTCACCGCCCAGAACGCCTTGTGTTCGAACTCCACGGGCAGATGCCAAGCCTTACCGAAAACTAGTCTATACGGGGACATCCAAATCGGCGTCTTATACGCCGTGCGGTACACCCATAGTGCATCTTCTAACTTCAAACTGCAATCCTTTCTATCCGGGCGCACCATTTTCTCCAAGATTGATTTGATCTCCCTGTTCGACGCCTCGGCTTGCCCATTTGTCTGCGAGTGGTACGGCGTAGATATTTTGTGGAATACGCCATATTTTCAGAACAGGGCAGCAATAGTCTTATTACAAAAGTGTGTACCCTATCACTTATCACAGCACTTGGCATCCCAAAGCAGACAAAAATGTTAGACTTTAGAAATTCTGCAACCACTCTGGAATCGTTAGTACGGGTGGCCTTTGCTTCCACCCACTTAGAGACATAATCAACGGCAAGTAAGATATACAGGAAACCAAAAGACGAGGGAAAAGGACCCAAGAAATCTATCCCCCAAACATCAAAAATTTCAACAAACAACATGAGGGTTTGAAGCATTTGGTCCCTACGAAAAATATTTCCCACCCTTTGATACTTATCACAGGATTTGCAAAATAAGTACGCATTTTTAAAAAGGGTGGACCAATAGAAACCAATTTTCAACACCTATTCGCTTTGTCCCAAAATGCCCTCCACACGCAGATGAATGACAGAAATTTAAAATAAAGTGCAATTCACCTGCACCCATACATCTTCTCAGTACTTGATCCGAACATTGCCTCCAAAGGTAGGGGTCGTCCCAAACGTAGTATTTGGCATCACTTTTCAACTTGTCTTTCCTAAACTTTGGCCAACCTGCAGGTAATTGATTAGCTATTAAGAAATTTATAATATCAGCATACCAGGGTGCCAACGAATCAACGGCAAGTAGTTGCTCCTCTAGAAATGTCTCTCTCAATGGCGACTCCTCCTTATGTGCAAACAAGCGGCTCAAGTGATCAGCAACCAAGTTCTCTGCCCCACTTTTATCTTTAATCTCCAAGTTGAACTCTTGCAGGAGCAAGATCCATCTGATGAGCCTTGGTTTTGCATCCTTCTTCGTCATTAAGTACCTTAAAGCTGCATGATCAGAGAAAACTGTTACTTTGGCATCCAATAAATAAGGGCTAAACTTTTCTAATGCAAAAACAACAGCTAGTAATTCTTTCTCCGTTGTAGAGTAGTTAAGTTGAGCTCGTTCAACGCCTTTGATGCATAATAGATTGCATATGCCGCCCTGCCAATTCTTTACCCCAACACTGCTCCCACTGCGTAGTCACTCGTGTCACACATTATTTCAAATGGGAGGCTCTAGTCTGGGGGTTGAATGACGGGCGGTGCGGTTAACGATTCCTTCAATTTATCAAATGCCATCTTGCACTCCTCAATGAAGTCAAATGCTACGTTCTTTTGCAACAATTTGAACAAGGATGCTCCAATTTTTGAAGAGTCGTTGATGAATCCCTGTAGAACCCTGCATGACCCAAAAAGAAACGTACTTCCCGTATACTTATGGGGTAAGTTAAAGCAGAAATAATATCGACTTTTGCTTTATCTACCTCTATACCCCTAGCCGACACTACATGTTCTAAGACAATACCATGCTCCACCATGAAGTGACATTTTTTTCAATTAAGAACTAAATTTGTCTTTATGCACCGTTTCAAAATTAAAGCTAAATTATCAAGACATTCTTCAAAACTATCTCTATATACACTAAAATTATCCATAAATATCTTAATAATTTTTTCTACATATTCGGAGAATATACTTACCATACACCTCTGAAAAATCGCTGGAGCATTGCAGAGGCCGAAAGGCATCCTCCGGTAGGCAAACGTATCAAATGAGCATGTGAATGTAGTTTTATCCTGGTCCTCCGGTGCTATTGCAATTTGGAAGTATCCTGAAAAATCATCAAGAAAATAATAGTAAACACCACCAGCCAATCTTTTTATCATTTGATCAACAAAAGGGAGAGGGAAGTGATCTTTTTTTGTCACGGCATTCAATCGCCGGTAGTCGACACACTGGCACTATCTTGTGGATTTTTTCACTGGGACCATCTCGCCTTCCTGATTCTCTTCTACCGTTACTCCCGCCTTTTCGGGACTACTTGAACTGGGCTCACCTATGGACTGTCTGAGATGGCAAAGATGATTCCCACTTCCAGGAGTTTGAGTATCTCCTTCTTGACTACTTCCATCATTAGCGGGTTCAATTTTCGTTACACCTGTCTCACCGGCTTTGCATCATCCTCAAGCCGTATCCGGTGCATGCATAAGGACAGACTGATTCCTTTGATGTCCGCTATACTCCACCCAATCACCTCCTTATGATCTCGAAGAAGACGAATTATGTTGTCTTCTTGACTCGGTGACAGGTGTGCAGAAATTATCACTGGTAGTGTCTCCTTGTCCCCGAGAAATGCATACTTCAAGTGCTTTGGGAGAGGTTTAAACTCTAGATCGGGTGCCTGCACAACAGAATGCAACAATTTCATCTGAGTTTCAGGTACAAATACAGAAGGGATCTCATACCTTGAGGAAATTGGTGGAAGTGAGTGCAGTGTTTCAACCACACGATACAACTCATCATTTATTTCCACACTGAGAGTTGCTCCCAACTCAAGGTGCTTCGCCAAAACCACTTCCAATACGTTGTCCCCATCCAATTCAAATGTTTCCTGTACAAGGGGCTCAATAACACTCAAAGTAAAAACAGAGTTAGATTCCTCTAGGTATTTCATCGCATCAAAAATATTAAAATTTGCAATTTCTCCATCAAATTCTATTGACAAAATACCCTCATTCACATCTATTTTTATCCTAGCAGTGCTTAAAAATGGTCTACCTAACAAAATAGGTGACGAATTTAATGACCTCTCATCCCCCATATTTAGGACATAAAAATCTGTTGGGAAGACTAACTCATTGACCTGTATCAAAATATCTTCAACTAACCCTTCTGGATAAGTGTTGGTACGGTCTGCTAGTTGGATTATAATGCTTGTGCCTTTTAATGACCCAAGATTAAGAGATGCATAAATAGTCTTAGGCATTACATTAATTGACGCCCCTAAATCCAACATCGCTTTCCTAATTGGGGTACCTCCCATTTTACATGGAATTGTGAATATACCTGGGTCCCCACACTTTGATGGGAGTTTCCTTTGGAGTATAGCAGACACACTTTCTCCCATCGCTACTCTTTCGTCACCCCTTAGCTTCCTTTTGTGAGTGCACAAATCTTTCAAAAATTTGGCGTATTTCGGTATCTGCTTGATTGCATCCAACAAGGGGATGTTGATCTCCACTTTCCGGAACATATCCAAAAGCTCTTTTTCCTTCTCTACCTTCTTGGTTTTTTCCAACCTGCAAGGAAAAGGAGGTAAGTTAGATTTAATAGGGGGTGAAGGAGTGAATGTTACCTTAGGATCCTCGCGAATGCGTCCTTCCTCTTCAATCTCCTTTTCTGTCTCCTCCTCACTTTTGCTTTTCGAATTTTCCAATTTAGATCCTCCACTTCCTTGCCACTCCTCAGCGTCATGGCACTTACATTTTTGGGATTTGCCTCGGGTTGCGATGGCAATTTTTCATAAACGTGGGACTCTAGGCGATTAATGGCAGTTGCCATTTGGCTCATTCGAGTCTCCATATCTTTCATGCCTGCTCTGGTGTCCTGCTGGAACTGAGTAGTACTCGTGACCAAGGATCTAGTCTCTTGCTAGAGCTGAGTGGTAGTCGTGGCCAGACTTTTGACAATATCCTCCAAAGAGCTTTCTGAATTGGAGGACGAGAGTTGAGGCTTTGGTTGCCATGGTTACTGAAATCCTGGTGGGCGATTCAAGAATGAATTCTGTGGTATGTTCCCATAGCTGAAATTAGGATGGTCTCTCCAACCGGGGTTGTACGTGTTGGAGTACGGGTCATACTGCTTTCGGGGTTCTGGCCATATTTATCTGTTCAGCCCCATCCTCTTGCAAAAGGGGACATGTGTCCGTTCAATGATCCATGCTTGTGCAAATTCCACATACCTTCGCTCGCTGCGTATTTTCTATGGCTAATTGCCTAACAGCAGACGTCAACTCCGACAGTTGCTGCTGAATGGATGACGTCTCTGCCTTGTTGACCCTACGGGTGGGATTGCTTTCACGGAAGTCAAATTGCTGCGAATTTTCTGCCATTGATTCAATAAGCTCCCATGCTTCCCATGGTGTCTTATTTGCCAGTGCTTCTCCACTCGCAGCGTCACTGATACTTCTGTCATATGACTGGAGCCCTTCATAGAAGTACTGGATCAATAGCTGTTCACTAATTTGATGTTGGGGCATCTAGTACACAACTTATTGAACCTTTCCCAATAGTCATATAAGGACTCCCCGGAATACTACTTAATGCTGCATATTTCCTTCCTTAAACTCGTAGCTCGGGATGCGGGGAAGAATTTTTCTAAAAACTTCTTTTTCAACTGTACCCATGTGATAATACTACCCGCGGGTAGGTAGTATAGCCAATTTTTAACTGCATCCTTGAGAAAGAAAGAGAAGACTCTTAGTCTAATCTGCTCTTCAGTAACCCTAGGAGGTTTCATACTAGAACAAATCATTTCGAACTCCTTGACGTGTTTGTGGGGTTCTTCACCAGAGAGACCATGGAACGAGGGTAAGAGGTGAATCAATCCCGACTTCAGCTCGAAGGCGATATTCTCAGCCAAAGTTGGGAATGTAATGCACAAAGGCTGGTGAGTCAACTCCGGGGCAGCCAGCTCCCTTAGTGTTTGGTTGTTTGCCATGCTCTATTCGACTTCTACTGACTCGTTTGCAGTAGATGATTGCCCTTCTTTTTGTCTCCTGGTCTCTTGTCTTCGCCTACGCGCTACCTTCTCAACCTCATGGTCATATATCAATTCACCTGTGCGAGAAGAACGGGGCATAAACTAGCAAAAATATCAAGAAGAAACTGAATTCTAAAAGAAATAAATAATTCAAACGCCAGTCCCCGATAGCGGCGTCAAAAATTGACAGGTGCCGAACATGTACAATAATAATAAATAAAACCTAACTACCACCAAAAATAGTCAATAATCAATTTTAGGTATTGGAACAGGGACTCTAGATGTGCAATGGGTTACTTGATTCACCCTATTCCCGAAGAATTTGCTTAATCCGATATACCCGAATTAATTATCTGATTAAATTTACTAACTAGTAGACAGTGGCAAGCAGGGTCGTCTCCTCAGGGACTGGGGAGAAATTTATTTCCTTTCAAATCAAGATAAATGGGGGGTTTGGGATTAAATGCTAATGAACTAAATAAATCAAATGCAGAAAGTAATTAACGGCAGAAAATAATTAATTAAAAGGAATAGTTGGGGGAACTCTAGCCAAGGGTACACTTCAGAAATGGTTCACGCACCGATCATCGATTCACAGATAATTTCAACATTTATTAATAGATTAATTATAGTTGTCATGCATGCGATAAACAACGATCCTTTTCTTAATTTCTCGATAGTTAAGGTTTGACCATTAACTATTTCTCTAACCCGGAAACAACCCTAAGTACGATCGTAGGATTTAATTTCTAGATTGCATTAATAATCAGAAAGGCCCAATCCTAACTAACAAACATGCTACGAGTGTTTATTTAAGTTAGATCGTATGTTTCCCTGACATAAACCTAATTATGATAGTTGCTACTGAGATAGAGATATTCGAACAATTACGGATTCAATTACCCCTAATTAGCAAAATAGCCTATATGAATAATTAATTATTGCGCACTAATCAATCATACACAAGAGCTATAACAATTAAAAGCAGGAAACATAAAAATACCAATAAATGAAGGAAACAATTAAAAAAGATTTAGATCTTACAGTAATTGCCGAACCAAATCGTCAGTTGCCCCATTGACTAGAATTAGGGATTTAGTTCTCCATTAATGGAGAACGAACCACGCGTGGGGAATTGGGAAAAGTGTTCCAATTGATTTTCCCAATTCCGGTCAACAACGGGAGGAAAGAATAAGAGACTTGATCGCTTCCAATTGTCTCCAGAGCAATGTAAAAGAGAATCTGAAACACTATTTCAATTTCGGTCAAAGCCAAGTGAAAAACAATTCCAATAGCCCACAATTGAGGCTCTTGTTGGTTTCTCACGAAACATACAAGAAAATGCTTTTTGGTTTCTTCAATTCGGTCAACAAAAATAAAAGGCAAATCACCAAGTTCAACAATGGCGGCCTCCTCCGAATTAGTTGTTTTCAAAGCATAAAAACAAGAACGAAAAATCCCCGGCAGCCCTACTCAAAGTACAAAAATCCCCTTTTTACGTTGGTAGCCGCCAAAAATGAAGGAACTGATTTCCTTGTTATCGGCCGGCCCCTACCAGAGAGGAAAACAAAACGGTTCCCCTAATTCTTGTTTTTTACTCCTTTCCAGAAAATTGTATTCAAATACCAAAACACCCTAAATAAAGGAAAACCTATTACAATATAATTGCTTCAGCTTTTTTTTTTTAAGTGGACCCCACTGCTTGAAGCGCTCCACGTGCAACGAACCACGAAGATCAGGCTCTGAGGGCCGGAGTTAGGCGTGGGTGCACCTACTCATCAGGAAGTCCTCTGAATTTTGATTTTAAGCACTCTTTCGGCATCAATTCCTACAATTAACACAAAAACCACATCGGAGTAGAATACACCCAAATTAGTGCAATATTTAGTCAAATAATTGTGCAATATTACCCAAAATATCCTACTAAAATGCACCCTATCATTTGGTCGGGCAAGGGTGTACTTTATCGCACTTGTCCTAATGTGATATATACTTATTTATTGTTACAATTGACTTGATATACTTGTGTATGATGTGCGCACTCTCTGGAATTCCAGAAACCCTGTGGCTAGTTACTCGAGTCGAGCCGGCAAGAGTTTGGTCGATTGGGTAACGAACCCTGAGTCTCTTGTGTTTGTCGAGTGGAGTGATACCTCCTCGACTAATCGGTATACTCGAGTATTGCCCCCCATGTTTATTGAGAATTTTGGGCCCGGTAGGGGGTTTGGATGGTGGACGGAGATTGTAGTTAAGTGGTGCTCTACTGGATTAATTACTTTACTTGAAAGTTGACGGAGTGTCAACTACTACTTGATCAAGCTCTGGTGAAGCAAAGGGAACTTGGCTCCTGAGAGCCATCCGTATCCTTATACTTTGAAATGATTATTACTTATCGGGTTATTGTTTCTTTTTAAAAACTTTACAATCGCTCATTTTGAGATTTGCTACTTGAAGTGTTATTGCTCATTTTTATGAACTTGTTATGCTCGTTACTTTGCTACTTGTACTTTTAAATAATGGTCAACTTGATATTTGAAATCTCACTGAGGTTTAGCTCACTCTATTCCGTTAAATTTGTTTTCCTTACAGGGGGAACGAGCTAGGGCGTGAGACTGGTACCGGCTAGCATAGTCTAGTTTTTGAACTTTTGCGATTGTACTCGCGCTAGTGCTCGGTTAGGGTTGAATGTATCTGAAATTCATATCTTTTGTTATTATTGGGATTGTAACGTTTGAAATAGAAATGAATGTATTTGTATATTTCAAGTTTGGGAACTGTTATTTCATTTATTCCTGAGGTTATAACGTATTTTGTTTGAAGTGAGTGAGTAAGTCCTGGCGAGAGTTGGGCAGACGGTCCGCTAAACCCTGGGGGGTACGCCCTAGGGGGAGGTAAGGTCGTCACAAACTCAACCGGCATGGAGTAGTTATCCAACTAGAGAGCATTTTATGCAAGAATATAAGGTTACCGCCAAGATCAGAGAGTAATACTGGATCAAGTTTTAATTTTGTTAAATGCTCACAAGCGTAGTTTTACAACCAATTAGCTAGAATTCAAGATTTCATAAAAGTTTCATTTTTCTCTTCATCCGATCCCATAATAGGATTTCAGCTCAAATGTTCCTAAACCTATCATAAACTTCACCTTCTTAAACTTTAGTCACCTAATATACATTCCATTCAAGGTGATTACCTCATAATTTCCGCATGTTGACTAACCATAGCATATCCAAGATCTGTCATCTACAATCACAACCATTAACTAAGCTTTCTAGCAATGTATCAGTCCAATATTCAGCATATTTCCCTTAAATCTTTCCTTTCACTCTCATATGCCAACTAGCCAGGTTAATTACATTTATTAAGCTACAAAGAAGCCTTGTACAGAACGTGGAAAAATTTGCAACTAACTTAGAGGATAAGACTGATCTACTCTTCCTTCTGTCTCTCGGTCATGAGGTAATTCAATAGCATATCTCATAGCTTCCCTCCTCATTTGTTTTAGTTTAGCTCTACTTACTGAACCAGCTGTAGACATTAAACCACAGAGCAACCTTAGTTCTACCCGTGGAAGTTTCGAGAGTCAGAAATTAGAAGGAAAGTTGCTTTTCTCCTTTCCTCTATCCTCGATTTTCTATTCCAGATCATTGTACAGGGTATATTGATTCAACTACCAGGTGTCCTTAAGTAAAGGGTAGTAGTTTATGACCAAAATTTAGAAGGAAAGCCGAATGGAACCTCAGGTCTGCGCAGAACTGCTAAGCTGATGCAGCCCGCATTAGGTTTCTTCCATGCAAAATGTTCAATTCCTACAAGTTTGTACAGGTAACCTGTTTTACTACTCAAGGTGAGTAGGTTTTCTACATTTCTAGCTGTCTATTTCACCTTTCTGTGATAGCTATCAACATTAGTCTGTCCTTACTTCCAAACTTATGAGATGATAAATAGATCAAATTTACTAACTTTTAAATTTTATACATGTTCTCACTCTTTCTTGCTTCTTGGCATCAATAATTGTTATATCAACTATTTAAAAACATGTTACGATAAGTATTTCCTTAGACCATAAATTGCATTGATTCACCATAACATTATTGCGCTAATAATCACAACCTACCACATGTTACATTTCTCTGAATTCCACTGCAAAATAATTCATTTTCTCATTTCATCCATCTAAGTCTTGCCTTATTAGTTAAAGCACCATTAACCTAAACCTTGTCCTAATCTTATCCATTGATAGAAATCTATTTCATACTGACTACCGTGTATGATCATCTCAACATAGCCAAGGTGACAATCTTTTCAAGTGCATTTACTAATCCAATTACCCCATTAGTAAGACTAATCAAAATTCCTTGATAAATTGTAGACCTATTACGTCTAATATCAGGTTAAATAGTATGATCATTACCTAAGTGCATCAATAGCTATCAAATATTCTAAATGAACTGAAACATTTCATGCATTGGATTTTCTAATAACCTAACTGTGACGCCCCCACCTCTCCTTAGGGCGAACCCTAGGGTATCAGCGGATCGCCTGCCTAACTCTCGTCAAGACTCATGCACTCGTTCAAGCTTATATAGAGCCACAAAACAACCATCAACTTAATTAAGAAATACTTCGAATATACAAGCCACAACTTCCAAGGCTAGCCATTAATTACAATCCAACATGTAAGAGTAACAAAATTACACTTTAAGAGTCACCAAATTCATAAAGAAAAAGTATACTAGCTTCCCCCACAAGTCGCTAATCTAGAACCTCCAATCCACCTCCAAAACCTGTTAAGGAAAACAAACTTAAAAGGATAAACTAACGCTCAGTGAGGCCAAGAAAGCAAGCAAGCAGACATGTAGAACCAATTAATTGAATAACATACTTTAAGATAACTTTAAACATGAAGTTCATTTACGTGCACAATTAGGAAATAACACACATGAAAGGATACAGGAGATCTCTGGAGCTATTTTCACGTCTCGATTGCTTCAAGCCATCCAGAGTCGACTCTCCGACAACTCAAGTAGTAACATGACTGTAGTGCTCTACTTACTTCCTCCATCCAACATAACACCCTCTCGAATCCGGAACCAAACACGCATGAGGTGGCGATACTATTCGAGTATGCCAAACGAGATCTCAAAAGATCAACCTATAATATTTTCCAAGGTTCACCAAGCTTCTCGACCAAGCCCTTGCCGGCTCGAGTTACAAGGTTAGCCAATGGATTGGGGCGTCCCTACAAGTATAAGTGGTCGATGAGACAATGCTCCAATTGACTTAGAATTGATCATAGCACTGAGTCGGGATGAGCAGCACCTCCCACCCGAATAGGGAGTGAAACATCTAGTCGCTCAGTGCTCACGAGTTAAAACATGTTCATGTACACGTTCAACTCATATATATTCATTTAACAAGTATCATATAATCAGGAGAGAGAGAGGACGAGGGCGGTAAAGTACACTCTCGTCTCGACAAGTTCACGTATCATATAACACTTGTACAAATAGCAATTCAATCATAGTAACATTGAACATGCACTTGACACTCACCGAAAGTCAAGGCAAAACAAGAGCAAAAGGAGAAGTCAGACGAGCTCTTCGCGTCCTCGTGACCACTTGAGACATGCATAACCACGATTACCTAGGTACTCGACCAAAGTTATAAAGAAAAACATTTCTTGCTACCCGCCCTCAAGGTCATAAGTTCAAGTCAAGTTAAAGAAACTTTTCTCACTAAATCGTTGAAATAATGCTCAAAGAGAACTCGAAGGTCGTTTTTGAGTTAAGTCGTGGTAAGTAATCTTAACTCCAAAAGAAAGTATCATTTTTACTTTCGACACGAAAATCGAGAAAAGGGGTAGATGGTTTCCATCTCTCAAACTTCTAATCTCATGTCCGAACTTTGGAATATAAAAAGCATTTACGTTCCAAACTAATGGAGTCAAAATTCATCCAAAACTCCATTCATTTTCAAAGTAAATGTCAAAACTAAAGGTTCCAAGTTTCGAGTATAAACTAGTGAAATTCACCAAAAATCACTCTTGTCAAAACGCTTCCTTTTTGGAGTTCAAACTCATGAAAATCGAGAGCATAAGACTAAAGGTTGAAATTCATAACTCAAGTATGAAAATGAGGTGCCATTATCCAAGAAAGTTAACAACCAAGAAACGCATCAAGAGAGGTTTAACCTTTGGAAACCAAGGTTTAAAATGAAGGTTTAAACCTCAAAGGAACCTTGTATCCGATCATGAAATTAAACTTAAAATGGTCCAACAATCTCAAAGGAAGGTTGAAAATGTTTAAAAAGGTACTTGGTTTGAAATCAGAAAATTTCCAGCTTGGAGTGACTCTATTTGGAAAAATCATATCTCATGTTCCGTAAGTCCAAAAATTGGAAACTTTATACACTTGAAAAGTAGACTCAATTCACTAAAACTCTCTAGAAGAACTTTTCTCAGACTCCAATTCAAAATCATTCAAATTTTATCTCAAAGTCACTGTTCCAGACATGACAGAGCAAAACAGGTTTGCAATTTCGGTAAATTTTGGAAATTTGGAAAAATTCATCGAAATGAAATCAGCCCTTGAAATTTATATCACAATTAGAACTCGAAATCTAGTTTCAAATGCAATCAACAGAAATCAATTCGGACCTTTCTACACCAAGATGCAATAGTTTTAAGAAAACTGATTTTTGGAACCTGTTTCACGAATTTCTAGTTCTGACGTACTTGATAGAGTTTCAAAATCTGGTCATAACTAGAGCTACACAACTCAAAATTTAGCGTGGTTTACTGCATTACAAAATATATTCAAAATGCTAAAAATCACTAGAAGGAACTGTTGGGTTGTTGATGGGTTCACAAGAATCTTGACCTGCGTAAGTTCTTCTCGACCCTTGACTTGAAGGATACGGTATCAGTGGGTTTGTTAGATTCTAGGCATGTGTTATAGAAATTTCTTAGCGAAGCGGACTTCCTACGCATTTGGGGCCGAAACCTATGGTATGTATATGGATGCCCCATGAGAGTTTTCAAGTGGACATCAAAGTTTCATGTGGATAGAGAGTCGTCCCTTGCTCCTGTCTGGATTAGATTGCCTAAATTGCCTATTCATTTATTTGCTAAGCCATGTCTTTTTCATCCCGTTTCCTGCTTGGGCAAGCCGCTATTTGTCGATGCGGCAACGTCCTCGTTTTCGCGACCGAACGTAGCACGGGTGTGTGTCGAGGTTGATTTGCTGAAGACGATTCCATCGAGGGTGTGGATAGACATGGGTGATGGGGATGGTTTTTGGCAGGCTCTCATACCTGAGAACCTTCCTAAGTACTGTAGTCATTGCTACCGTTCAGGGCATGGGGAAGAGCAGTGTCGCGTGAAACATCCTGCTCTGCGTGTGCCCAAGGCGCATGAAGGCCTGGCTGCGGGGATGAGGGGCGAAGTGGGGGTTTCCTCTTCACAGGCTAACAAGGAACCAGAGGATGAGTGTCGCGGGAAAGTTCATGCTCTGCGTGTGCCTAAGCCGCATGAAGGCCTGGCTGAGGGGATGAGAGGCGAAGTGGGGGCGCCCTCTTCACAGGCTAACAAGGAACCAGAGGATGGAAGGCAAGGTAAGGTGACTGAGGTAGCCGTTGTGGTGCAGTCAGGTGCGTCGCAGGCGACGGGCAAGGGGCAGGCGGATGGACAGACTATGCCATCGCCTGCTGTGGGAGATACGCACTTGCCGACACACGGACTGCAGCCTGGATCAGTGGCTGCAATCGTGGTTGAGGGGATCGAGTCTGCTGCTGATGCGATCTTCCATGCGATGGCTGATCGAGTGATTGGCGAACCTGAGGAGGAGTTGATTGAGGCTGCTCATGATAGGGAGTTCGCTTTGGGGGAGCAGGCAGTGGCTGCTGAAATGAACATGGGGGCAGCGAGCAAAGGGGAAGGGTCTGGTCTGTGGTTTGACAGCCGCAAGGTGGAGGGGGTAACGTGGGCAGACGAGATAGACGCGGCAAGGGCTGGCTTATCGACTGAGAGGCGCGTGGGAGCTGAAATCATGGAGGAGGAAGCAGTGGGAACTCAGCGCCAAACAGGCAACTTGTCTCCTAGGGAGGAAGGTCGAATGGGCCTGGAGTTTGGGTCAGGAATGGAGGCGTTAAATCTCGAAGACGGTAGCCTGTCCCTTGGCAAGATGCAGCTCATTGTGGTTCTTGGTGACACCCAGGGAAGGCTTGCCGACACTCTTCACCTTGATTCGGTTGCTGACTCGGAAGCGGAGTTACTTCACTCCTCCAGGGATGAAGGGAAATTGGACATTGCTCACTCAAAACATCGAGGAGTTCGTGCCCGTTTTCCATCTGACCGTACTTTACGCTCAAGTAAGTCCTCTACATCTAATTCCTTTGTGGTGCTTTCCAATGATTAGAATGCTGTTTTGGAATATTAGGGGTGTTTCTCGCTCCCCCAACTTACGGAGGCTAAAGAAATTAGTTAAACTATACTCTTTACAATTGGTGGCGATTTGCGAGCCGAAAGTAGCCTTGGACAACATTGCTTCTGTGCGCTTAAAATTGGGGATGGATTGGAGTGTCTCAAATAGTAGGGGTACCATTTGGGTCTTTTACAAATCAGTTCTCGCTTGCTCAGTGGTTGGAGAGTCGCGGCAGCATGTGTCGTTTCAGGTCCGCTGCCCGTTGTTCCCCTCTACTTTGTGTTTCTCCTTTATCCATGCCAAATGTACCGTGCAAGAACGTGAGACGTTATGGGCAGAGTTGTTGCTAGACAAGCCATCCGAGACCCCGTGGTTTTTAGCAGGAGATTTTAATGTGATAGCTCAAGAGGAGGAGAAACGAGGGGGGTGCCATTTCGTCTGAACGAAGGGTTGGAACTTGAGCGGTTCATGGTGGAGCCTGGAGTATTGGACGCAGGATTCTCTGGATCCAATTATACGTGGTGTAATAATCGGCAGGGGCAAGCTCGGGTTTGGAAACGTCTCGATAGAGTACTTCTCAACTTGGAGGCTCTGCAGATGGATTCTAGCTTTTTAGTGCAGTACTTGGCTAGGGATCCGTCGGATCACTCCCCGCTCCTGATGACAGCTTCTTCTCATTTAGACCACAAGCCAAAGCCTTTTCGTTTCCTCAATGTGTGGACCACAAAAGCGGGGCTGTTGGATGTCATACGTGATGCATGGTCAGGGGAGCCTGGCAGCCAGCCGTTAGGCGTTTTGGCCTCCAAGTTGCGTGCGGCCAAGTGCGCGCTGAAGGGGAGGTCTAGGGAGTCCTTTGGGGACATCTTCAAGGCTGTTAAACCGACGGAGATGGCAGTACGGGAGGCGGAAATGGCCCAGGAGCAGGACTCTTCCGACTCTGTGCAACGCGACCTAAATGCAGCCCGAGAGCAGCTTAGGGTTACCTTGGCCGTGGAAGAAGGCTTTTGGAAAAAAAAGACCAGAATACGGTGGTTGAAGGATGGCGAGAGAAATTCTAAGTACTTCCATGCGGTGGTGGCAGAAAGGAGGAGCAGGGCTATCATTCATAGGATTCGTGGTTCTAATGGCGCTTGGGTAGAATCTGAGGATCTCATCGGCAGGGAGGCAATCTCTTTTTTCCAGGGGCTCTTCACAGCAGAGCCGTGTTCCTCAGCTTATGAGTTCTTGGATACCATCCCGAAGTTGGTGACGGACCAAGACAACAACGGGCTAATGGAGCCCCCCACCTTGACGGAAGTTAAGAAGGTGATTTTCTCGATGGATGGAGAGAGTGCTGCTGGCCCGGATGGGTTTACGGGGGAATTTTTCACATTTGCTTGGGATGTGGTTGCAGAGGACGTTTACAAGGCGATTTTAAGTTTCTTTTATGGGGCGGAGTTGCCAAGGAGCATTACCACCACGACTATTGTCTTGATTCCCAAGGTTCAGTGTCCCCAGGATTTCACACAGTACCGCCCGATAAACCTCTGTAATTTCATGAATAAAGTGATTTCACGTATTTTGTCGGATCGGCTAGCTCAGATTTTACCTAGGCTCATCTCCCCTCAACAGAGTGGATTCGTCAAAGGGCGACAAATTGCAGACAACTTTTTACTGGCGCAGGAGTTGGTGACGGATATCGGGAAGCCATCCCGTGGGGGAAATATGGTGGTTAAGTTGGACATGATGAAAACTTACGATAGGGTGTCATGGTATTTTCTGTTGCAGGGGATGCGGCGGTTCGGGTTTTCTGAGACATGGATTGATGCTATTTGGCGTTTGGTCTCCAATGTTTGGTTCTCGATTTTGATCAATGGGGCTCCCAAAGGGTTCTTCCGCTCCACACGTGGGTTGAGACAGGGTGACCCGCTATCTCCAGCCTTATTTGTCATAGGGACGGAAGCCCTATCTCGGGCGTTGAATGCTTTGGTGGAGCAGCGCCAGTTTCAATCGTATAAGGTTCCGATTGGTTGCCCGGTTGTCACACATTTGGCCTTTGCTGACGATGTCGTCATCTTCACCAGCGGCTTGAAGTCTTCTCTGCGTCTCGTAGTGAGGGTTCTTGAAGATTATTGTGAGGTCTCGGCGCAGAAGGTTAATAAGCAAAAGAGTGCCTTTCTTGTGCATCCTCATATCTCACCTCACCACTGCAGTATTATTAGGCAACTAACGGGTTGCCAGAGGAAAAATTTTTCGATCCGATATCTAGGTTGCCCGTTGTACACGGGTCGACGGAAGAAGGAGTACTTTGGGGAGGTTTGCAAGGCCATAGTTGGCAGAATTCTATCTTGGAAGCAGCGTATTCTGTCACCAGGGGGAAGGGTGGTGCTTCTCAAGCACGTCCTTTCCTCTCTGTCGATTCACTTATTGGCAGCAGCGTCGCCCCCCATGGGAGTCTTGCGGGAGATAGAGAGAGAAATGGTGGCATTTTTATGGGGTTCTTCAGAGTTTGGCCCGAGGTTTCACTGGATACAATGGGGTGATCTTTCAGGTATTTTCCATGAAGTTGTGGTGGGTTTTCAAACAGGGTCGCTCGCTTTGGGCTTCTTTTGTTGCGGCCAAGTACTGTAGAGGTCGGCACCCTTGCTTGGCAGAAGAGAGGGTATGGAGTTCATACACTTGGAGGCGGATGTGTGCAGTCCAGGGGATAATGGAGGAAAATATCGGTTGGATTGTTCGGTCAGGGACAATGGATTTTTGGCATGATAATTGGATAGGGTCCGGTCCACTGTGTCAGCGGGTGAAGGTGTTCCAGAACCACCGAGTAGCAGACTTTGTTATTGGAGGGGAATGGAATGCCAGGCTCCTCTCACAAGCTTTGCAGCTGGGGCTGCTGCGGCTGGTGATGGCGACCCTGCCTCCAGCACTTCAAGGGGAGGATAGGATGGTGTGGATGTTAACCCCTAGTGGGGAGTTCTCGGTTGCCTCAGCTTTGGCGCTTGTTCGCACCCACTCTAATGCATCTGTTGGCGCCGCTTGCATTTGGCACAGAGTCTTGCCGATTACAATTTCCTTTTTTATGTTGTGCCTCCTTTCCGACAGATTACCACTACTTGAGCAACTACGACGCTTTGGAGTCCAGGGTCCTTCCCGATGCTACTGCTGCGTCAACCCTCAGGAGGAACAATTGGACCATCTGTTTTGCACAGGGGAGACTGCTAGCAAAGTATGGAAAGCTTTCGAAATCCCGGGGGGGGTGTTTTCCTGCATCAGTTCGGTTCACCATAGGGCGATCTCGTGGTGGCTACAACCTGCTCCAAATCGGTATTTGGCATTCGTCTACCGTGTCCTGCCTTCTCTAATTTGCTGGGAGTTGTGGAGAGCTCGGACTAAGGCTGTCATGCACGGTAGGAAATCAGAAGAGGGAGTGGTGGTAGCCATGACCCTGTCCCGGATTAGGGAGCTGTTGCATTTGCAATTCCTGTCCCTTCCATGGGACCATGCCACTTGGATAAGTTTGCACTCAGACTTGGAAGTGCGGCCACAACGGTGGCTTATCTCGCCTGTAAAGTGGTTGCCCCCCGCGGCAGGTTATAAGCTTAACACGGACGGGTGCTCGCTTGGCAATCCGAGCAGGAGTGGCGGGGGAGGGCTGTTGCGGGATTGCCAGGGGGGTTCCTCTTTGGATTCTCCTGTTGCTTTGGCGTCACCACGAGCCTGCACGCAGAGCTACGTGCCTTGGTTTATGGGGTCAAGCAGTGTGTAGCACGGGGATATGCGAATTTACACTTGGAGGTGGACTCTCTAACGTTGGTTCAGATACTATCCGGGGATCAGGCATGCCCCTGGCATTTGCAAGTTGAGGTGGACGAGCTTCTGCGATTTCAGGGACTTTTTCGGTCGATAACACACTGCTTCCGAGAGGCAAATAAACCTACGGACAGGATGGCCAAGCTGGGGGCGACCCCGGGGATGTGATGTCGTTTTTGAATCCTTTGATAGCTTGCCCCTCATGGCTCAGGGAGAGATACGACTGGATAAATTGGGCTTTCCGAGTTTTCAGAGAAGACGAGTATAGGCCGCACTTTTGGATGTAACCGCTTTTGGAATGATTGAATAATAGCGAGTTTTTAGATTAAAAAAAAAAACCCAACAACTAACTAGATAAAGCCAACTAGCTACTAATAGTTGAGAGGAAAAGATGAGGGTTTTTGGATGATTACCTTGCTTCCAAGATGAAAACTAACCACTAGTGTATGAGCTCTTAAACCCCCAAAGTTTCTTCCTTGTTCAAGTCACCTTCCAAGCTTGTATGAAGAACCAAGAAAGAAGCAAATTTGGAGAGTCTTTTTGGAGGAAAATGGAAGACAATGAGCTGAAATTTTTGGTAGGAAATGAGGGAGAGTGAGTCAGCCAAGGGAAGAGGAGGAAGAAAGGGTTTTGGGTGGTACTTGGGGATTTGATTGAGTGACAAGAAGAATGACATAAAGGTGTTCTTGGTGCCCAAAAGTCAACAATCGAGTAGTGAGCAATTAGTGCTTCTAATTGAACTTAATTTGACTCACTCATATCTAATCTCTCAATTAATTTTTCTTAGTCTACTATTGTTCATCCTTAATTCTCCAAGATTAATGCACTCTCGGACCGAACTTTGTCTCACAAAACGTGTAATCGCTATTTCTCACTAAACAAGCCGCAGAAAAATAAATTTTACAAGCGAAACGTTTTAAAATACAAAATGAGACATTGTTCCATGTAAATGAAATTAAAGTGAATGAAATAAATTAATCGGAGTAAACAAGTAAATAAATAATTAAATAAGCCAGTAAAATAAAATAAAAATAAGTAAAATAAAAATTCGGGTCCTCACATCTTTCGCCCATTAAAAGAATTTCGTTCTGAAAATTCATACCTTGATTCAGGAACAACTCCGGGTACTTCTTTCGGGTCTTCTTTTCTACTTTCCAAGTCGCTTCTTCTATTCCATGATTTCTCCACAAAACCTTCACTAGAGGGATTTACTTGCATCTTAACTCCTTCACTTTTTGATTCAAAAGTCTTACCGGTCTTTTTTCATATGACAAATTCTCATCAATTTCAACTTCTTCCAATCGTAATATAAGGGACGGGTCGGGATGATACTTCTTAAGCATGGAGACATGGAAGGCATCATGAATCTTGGACAAACTTAAATGCAATTCCAACTGCTAAGCCACATTTCCTACGTGCTGGATAACCTTATAGGGTCCCACAAATTTCGGTTGCAACTTCTTTCCTTTTCCCGCCATTAGACCTGCTTTCAAGGGTGTAATTTTGAGGAATATTTTATCTCCAATTTCAAACTCTAAATCATTTCTCCAATTATTAGCATAACTCTTTTGGCGGCTTTGAGCCGTTCGAATCCTCTGACGTATCAATTTCACCTTCTCATAAGCTTTCTCAATCCAAGGTACAGTAGTCGGGTCCAAAATTTTCTTTTCTCCAATTTCGTCCCAATAAATCGGAGATCGACACTTTCGACCCTAAAGAGCTTCATAAGGAGCCATTTGTATCGAGAAATGAAAACTATTGTTATAAGCAAATTCCACTAATGTAAGGTACTGACTCCAATTTTCTCCAAAATCCACAATACATGACCTCAACATGTCCTATAGAGTTTGGATTATCCTTTTCGATTGTCCATTGGT
Source organism: Coffea eugenioides (assembly GCF_003713205.1). Lineage (NCBI taxonomy): Eukaryota > Viridiplantae > Streptophyta > Magnoliopsida > Gentianales > Rubiaceae > Coffea > Coffea eugenioides. The sequence goes on from NC_040038.1 coordinate 37,692,107, forward strand.
TTGCGGGTGGTAAGTGATACTAAAGTTCAGCTTAGTCCCTAGGCTCTCTTGCATCTTATTACCTCCAGGGTGCACCGTATACTTAGAACGGTGAGTTTCGTCCAAAATTTCCTTCTTTCGACCTTCATCATTGGGTACCACTAAGCGATTTTTAAACTTTAACACTCCATCGGTCCCTAAATTGAAGTTAGACTTTTCCCCTTTTTTGAACTTTCTCAACCCATTTTTGCACTTCAGGGTCTCCTTTTTGAACTTCTTTGATTCAATCTAATAAAGTAGATTTCACAGTAATATTTCCAAAGATTACCCTTTGTGACTCAAGAAGCGAATTCCAAACACTAACTTTTTCTAGCATGTGTCATTCTCTCACCATTAAACTGGTCACTTGCACCTTGCGACTTAGGGTATCTGCCACCACATTAGCTTTTTCGGGGTGGCAGTTAAGCATACAGTCATAATCCTCCAAAAATTTCACCCATCTACGTTGCCTCAATTCAACTCTTTCTGAAAAAATAAATACTTAAAATTCTTGTGATCAGTAAAAACCTCGAAAGTCACTCCATATAAATAATGTCTCCACTTTTCAAGGCAAACACTACTGCCGCTAATTCCAAGTCATAGGTCGGATAATTCTGCGTCTGAGGTTTCAACTTACGGGAGGCATACGCAATCACTTTTTCGTTTTACATTAATACACATCCTAAACTATCCTTTGAAGCATCTGTATAAACCACAAAACCATCTCCTCCGCTCGGCAATGCTAATACAGGTGTTTCAGTCAACCACTTTTTCACTCTTGAAACCCTTCATCGCATTTAGAATCCCATATGAACTTGCCATGCATCTTAGTCAATTCGGTTAAGGGTTTTTGCAGTTTTAAAAAAATTCTTGATAAACCGACGGTAATATCCGACTAACTCTAAGAAACTCCGAACTTCGATAGGGTTTTCTGGTCATTTTCACTTAGAAACAGCTTCTACATTAGGTGGGTCTACAGTAATTCCTTCCTTAGAAATTATATGACCTAGAAGGGCTACTTCTTCCAACCAAAACTCACGTTTATTGAACTTAGCAAAACGTTGGCGCTCTCTCAGGATTTGTAAAACTATCCTCGATGCCGTTTATGATCTCATTACAGGTCTAAAGGTGTGGGACAATAAATTAAATATACATATAAGCTGTAAAATCAATTAAGGCAAAGTAAATTTTTATGTGTCATAAAAGATCATAATAGTTACACCAAGTGAGGATAAATTCATCAAATCATTTTAAAAGAAAGAGGAGATAAACAAAATCATAGGAAAACGTGCTAAGTCGCAAATGTACAAAACAAGAAAAGAACTTTATCCCCTATACAAAAGATTACAACCTCTAAAAGTGCCAGTCTAGACTAGGGTATAATCACAACCCCTATCTCCCGAGTGGAGTCAGATCCAACCCCACTCGTAGAGTTCCTACTATTTGGATCCCTCTCACAGCCATTAGTATTAATCACTCCTTCTGGCACTCGACTGCTTTGCAACGGATCTAGCAAGCTATTGAGAATTTCCTCCTTTCTTAGAGGCACTAGAACAACTTGAAATCTGATGTTCGACACTACCATAGATCAGACATTTTCCTTGCTTTCTCCAGCACTCGGTTTCAGTGTGGTTAAACTTGCCACAGTATCCACAAGCCATACGAGAAGTCACGACCTGACCAGTTTGAGAATTTTCTTTGTATTTCTTTTCCAGTTCCACGTTCTTGTGTAGCAATTCAATTTTCTCTGCATATTCTGGTTTCCATCGTTCTTCCCAATAGTCAGCCAATTTCTTTTGAAATTTTACCTCCTTTCAAAGAATATCTATTTCCTTATACATCTCTCTCAAATTTGTCATCTCACCGATTGGTTTAAATCAAATCTTAGTCTGCTAGGCAAATCAGAGAATCAAAATGAGTAACTATTCACAATGGGAAACTCTGGTCAAATTACTCTTCCGTTCTTTTGCTTACAGGTTACCCCAAAATATAAATCTTAACTAATCTCTACTTAATATGGATGAACACTTGGGTCCTTACAAGAATTACTATCATCACTTATACACATAACAAAATACGAAATCATATTTTTTAATATAAAAGTTTCACACCCTAACTTACTCTCCAATACTCACTTACAAGGTTATTCAAGAAGAATCCCTAACATCTTACTCTCACTAGTGCCTTATAATATCTTCTCAAACCAATTTTCTACTGCTTCGGGATTATACCCTCCGTGAAACTTAAGTGGAGCGAATTTCAAGAAGCGCTCTAAAACTCTATCCTCACCCATCTCTTGGTTCCTAAGTTGGTTGACTGGCTCAGGACCTTGGCGCTCAGCTAACCATGCTAAGATATCAGTCATACGGTTAATAACAGTAGCTATTTGGTTATTCCCTTCATTTCCTTGCCCTTGGTTCGGTCCAGTTGCCGATCCCTGATCATCCGCTTGAACTTAGGGTTGCCTAACCCCTCGCCCTCGGCACCTTCCACTTCTTCGACCGTCCATAATTTTAATATTTTCTAAAGGTATAACGTAAAATAAATATACATAAGCGAAGTTTGAAAATGACACTTTAATCACACAAAACAAAAATAAATAGGGAAGATACCAAAATAATTGCAAATATACACAACCCATAGCATAACTTAGAAGTCATAAAGCAATAAAGTCAAGAACCTCATAAGTAATGTTCAAGTGTTTCAAAAGATAGGTAGCATAGTTAGGTAAAATACAATGGCATTTGAACAAGCACCACACCGACTATCCTAGACAAAAACTACTAAAGTAGACTAAATCACTAGCTTAGTGATTGGCAGAGTCAGAAGTCTCTGCTACTTCAGTAGGATCATCTTCATCTTCAGCACTAGGAGTTTCTACCTTATGTCCCTCGTCGAGTATCTTACCATCCAACACTTGTTCGACCAAAGTAACACACTCAGCCATCATCCCCTCAGTCTGGTCTCTAACTTCATGTATTACCCTAGTAAGTCGGCACTTAGCCTCCTGAAACTGCTCACGAAGAGCCTCAGCCTTTTTCCGCCCCTCAAGTACATCCGTCTCCAGTTCATGAATTCTAGCAGTTTGGACATCCACAGTCACCCTCAGTCTTTCATTATCCTCTCGAACTACTCTAATTTCCTCGGATAACCGCTTCCAATCATCGATTACCGCTAGCACCACATCGTTAGGGTACGAGTAAGTCCTCCAATAATCACATCAAGGTCTAGTTCGATGAATTGGGATCCACTGCCAAAGAGGGCCCCAAGAGCTCTCTCGATAACGAATCACTGGAAGGTGCCTCAGAGGTGACCCATCTCCACCATTTCCTTCCATGACCTACAATTAACCCGCAAAACTAAAGGTTAGGACCTTATGATCACTGGTGTCATTCAAAAATTTAGTTTAACGTCTATCACGGATTTCTATGACCAAAAGTTCACGACTAAGAACTCCTAACCCTATTCCAGGTATCTCAAATCTAGCGCTCTGATACCAACTGTGACACCCTTGACCAATATTGCTCCACAGTTAGCCACCTAGAAGGTCGTGGATTTTGTTCCTGGAGGTGGGGTTATAGCCCACAACAAGTGAAAAATCCAAACCCGCAGGTCAAGAAACTCAGCACCCCTCCAAAAGGCCTCGATCAGGTGGAGGGACACCCACAATAGGTTATAAATCAGCCAGGACTCTCCTCCCTAATCGATGTGGGATCGTTACACTAACAACCAGGTATCTTTATCTTATTGGACATTAGCCCCAAATAATCCTCCAATAAAATTTAAAGAACCATATTTTCATCGAGAACTCACATATAATTATTTACAAATGGTAGCATATTAATCACATGACAAATTTGTAAAACTTATCTCACCTCAATTTTGAAAACTCTCCTCATGGTTTAGAGCTATTCACAGCCGCATAGTTCTTACTTAAATTACTATTTCACTCAAATTCCAGGTCTGAAAACACATTTTAGGCAAGAGATGGTATATAATCCATTTACCATTGAACGGACTAATAAAATTATTCATCTTAAAAAAAAAATTTGCACTAATCTTCAAGATCCCACTATTGGCTCCCACATTTACTTTCAAAAGTTAGGCTTGGTCCTTTCGATTCTACTTTTTCAAATTTAATCATGATTTCTAGTCACATCATAATGTAATATACTAAATTCTTCCCAATATGCAAATACACCATTGAATGAAATATCTGGTACTCAGGTTCAAGAATCTGAAAATAGGATAATTCACAACTCAGGTCGGCCACTCCTAAGTGTAAATCAACCAAATTTGAAATTTCTATCCGACGTACATATCTAATTCCCTTAGCAATAGTAATTAGTTCAACACTTAATAGGTCATTCCCATAGTCCGAGAACCCTCTCCCGACTTGAGTTTCTTAAGAGTTCTGATATCACCTGTGACGACCCCATCTCCTTCTAGGGTACACCTTAGAAGGAGGTGGGGTCGTCACACAAACTCTAAAATTTTTTGGTATAATTAAAATATTAATGGAGATTTGAAACAAATCACAACCTATCGCAGGAGTTTTTACTCTCTCTTATTATAACTTTTTAACTTTCTAGACCTATAGACATAAAACAATAGTTTAGCAATCAAAAGTGAAGCAAGTTGATTATTGCAAGCACAACACATATTCTATTAGGATGTCCTAATTTTGAATTATCTTGTTTAAACACCATTCTAAATTAGTTTGGTATAATTAAAATATCAAGGGAGATTTAGAACAAATCACAACTTAACAATGATATTATCCATAATGGATATAGTAAACCTTTCAAACAAACATCATTGAAATAAATTTTGTTATATAAGTAATCTGTTAAAACTAACAGGGCATGCAAAACCACAAATATTGTAGCTGGTCCAACAGCTAATTTTTTCCATTTTTTATTGTCAATTAAATCTAAGGATAAATAGACTAGAAATAGTAGGTGAAAAACAGTCATATACTTTGTTAAAAGAAATTCAATTATTGATCTCATGAAAATGAGGTTTGGTTTGTACCAAACCAATAATTCATAAGAATTGGGATCAAAATTTCTCTAAATTCTTTGACATGATAAAGATCTAATAAACGAAGAGACAAAAAATAAAAAATTTATGTTGACTTCAATTTTTAGTATTTGAAGACATGTTCCAATAATGAACAAATCATTAACAGAATAATCTTCCAATTATTAAATGAAGAACAAGAAATCCAATCAACAAATGCTAACTAATAATTCATAGTAATATTTATCTAAAAAGGAATATGATAATAAGATGACATTGGTCGTGGAGGTACTATTACTGATATGCTTTGCCAAAATTTTTACATAAAGTGTGAGAAAAAGAAAAGTTCTCAAAAAATATAAAAAATTGTGACACATTCGCTAACATCCCAAAAAATATTTTGAATCTTTAGACATTTTGTGAGCCTTTCAGGCTGCACATACGTATTTTTTTGAGTGAACTACTATAATCTCGAGTAACAAAAGAGAGTTAAAGGTAATTGAGATTAAACTAATTAATTTTATAAACAAGTTGAAGGAATATGCATAAAAAAGGTTCATTAATATTCTAATTCTGAATATCATATTTTGTTAAAATTATAATCCACAAATTGATATTAAAGTTCATATATTATCAACTTCAACCTCACAATACACTTAGTCTAAAATGGATAGAACATGATATCCCTATGAACTTTATAAAAATAGAACATGATTTTTATATGTTCACATCAATCGCCTCATATTGCTTTCTCCAAGTGATTCTATTTGCATTACCATTTGGATCAGATTTCATAGCGAAATCAATGTGTATAATCTTGTACATATCTCAATAGTTTCACAACTTAATAATGATATTGTCTATGCTGGATTCAACAACTTTTTTGAAACCAAATTTATTGAGATGATTTATGTTATATAAAAGATGAGTTAAAATAAGTAGAGCATGCAAGCAAAACATATATTCTATCAGGTTATCCCAAGTTTGGATTATCTTGTTAAAACTTCACTCTAAAGTTGTTTGGTGTAGTTAAAATATTAAGAGAGATTTAAAACAAATCACAACCTAACAATGATATTGTTCATGATGGATATAACAAGCCTTTTAAACAAATTTCAGTAAAATGAATTTTGTTTTATAATTAATCAACTAAAACTAGTAGAGCATGCAAAAATATAAATACTGTAGTTGGCCCCACAACTAATATATCTACACTGCTGGAATAATAGGTTTCTCAAAATTAGTTAAATCTAGTACTAGAGAATTTAGAGATGGTAGTTGAAAGAGAGCTACCTTGGGTCTTAACCACCTCCTTCATGGGATAGATATGAGGCTCAGATCTTTTCTCGAACAACAAATTTATGTGAGAATAAATAGCTGCTTTGTCCTCAGATTCTCTTTCCAGAAGTCGGTTTTCGTATTCATTAAATTCTATTTCCACTTTTTTATCAAAAAAATAAGCGAGCCCTATGCCAATGATCAAAACTCAATCTCTTCTCGCCAAAGACTGCTCCATTCTTGTTACCGAGGCTAAAACGTTCTGATACATTTTGGAGTTCTTTTCTAGGGTTTTGGGTTTTGCAGATGAAAGGTTTATACCCGAGAGAGAAAAAGGTCATGTTCATAAAACTAACCTGAGAAAAAAGAGTTATGTTAGTACTGGCCCTACTGGGGTGGATACATTGTAGAGACAATTATATCAAAAAAAAAAAGAAAACATTTGAAATTTATTTGACCAGACTTTCTGCAGATGAACTGAGACTTGCGTTTTTTCCACCAGAAAAGTTCAGGGAATTTTTCCAGAGATTTTAAACCCCTACACAAGCTCTATGAAAGAGAAACTTGTTTTGTATTCAAATGTTAACTCATAGGAATTTGGATTAAATTTTCTCAAAGATTCTGTTAAATTTTCAAACACCGCTAAATCATAATAAACATAAGAGTAAAAAAATATAAAAGAAGTATGCCAATTTTTTTTTAGCATTTTAAAACAATTTATATTGGTATTTATGACAACAGAGAATATGATAACAAAATGATATTGATCGATCACACATCATTACTGATGCATTTAACAAAAATTTTTATGATGATCATGAAAAAAAGAAATGTTCTAATAAACATAACAGATCTCTACAAATTTGAAAAAATTTCAATAAGCAATTTAAATCTTTGGGTTTATTGTGAAATTGTTAGACTTTGCATCTACATTTTTTTAGTAAAGTTCTCTAATCACAAGCAACAAAGAGAAAGATTTCTACATTAGTTTTACAACTACTTGAAAGTATTTGAAAAATAAGTTTATCAATATTATAATTTACAATATCAAATTTAGTTAAATAAAAATTTTTAAATTAATATTAAAGTTCATATATCATCAATTTCAACTTCACAGTACACTTAATTCAAAAGGGATAGAATATTATTCTTTATTTCTATATCAATTGCCTCACATTGGCTTCTCCAAATGATCTTGTTTCATTACTCTTTAAATCATATTCCACAGCGAAAACGGTAGTACAATCTTATGCATATCTTGATAATCCTTAGTGACTTCTAGAAGTTTTTTACATGAAACTAACAGTCCTACACACTGTTGCCATAATTTTTTAACTTCATGAACCTATAAACTTAGAACTATATTTCAACAATAAATAGCAAAATAATTTTGATCAATGCAAATAGAATGTATATGTAGTCATGTTGTATTAACTTAAAATTATTCTGGATAGACATTGCTCTGAAGTTGTTTAGGATAATAAAATTATCAAGAGAGATTTGAAACAGGTCATAATATAACAATTATTCAAATCATGTTCAAGTATTCAACAAATCTTTTATGAACAGTCTCCAACCCACTAGTTGAAAAAATTTTTAATTGCCAAAAGAAGAAAAAAAATACAATCAGTAAATGCCATCAGTAAGTCATATAGATAGTTACCTCGAAAAAAATGTGATAGTAAGATGACATTGATCGCGTAACCATCATTATTGATATGCCTAGCTTAAGTTTTTAGATGGACAATGAGAACAAGAATTTTAAAAAAATAATAGAGTATTACGGATTCACCAAGATCCCAACAAGCAATTTGAATCGTCGGGTTTCTTGTGAAATTTTCAACTGAGTATATATATTTTCTTTTAAAAAATCCTATAACCATAAACAACAAAAAGAAAAGAAAAAGTTTTAGTAGAAATTTGAATCTCTATAAGTTTTGTGAAGCTTTCAGGATGTACATCATTATTTTTTGAGTAAAGTGATATAATGATGAGTGACGGGTTTTTGATATACATACTGTGAGAACCCAAAAATTTTCACATTTTCTCAGTATTATTTTATTTCTTTGCCTACATTTTATACTTTCCTTGGAAATATTAAATTTTTTATGCATTTTTATAAGTAAGTACAGTTTTAAAATCATATGAGTTAGTGTACGTTAATTTGAAGTGCGTTATAGACATGGGACCTGCTAGTGCGATATAATTTTGGTGACTAAGTGATTTTTGTGCTAAGTGTTATTATTTTACAAGGTGCTAGGAAATGATTAGAGGTTAACTAGATACATGAATCATTGGGAGTGAGAAGATAAGTTTAAAAACATTCAAGGTGCCACGTGTCGCAAACCGGTTGGAGGATGGCTTTTGACTTACTATTCATCACCTTTACTAAAACCAATTTTTGACCAATTTTCTCTCATATTTCCTTGTCTTGGCAGGCTGCTCTTGAGGAGAAAACAAAAGGAAGAGCTCTTCAATTTTAGCTTCCAAACATGCTCAAATCTTGTGATCTAGCCAACCAAACTTGAATCTACTCCATACAAGTGCTCAACTAGGAAGTTTGATGGTTTTGGTGGTGTTGTTTTGGAGGAGGAAAGACTAAACCACTATCTTCTTGTGGTTTTAAGATATCTTGCCAAGAAATCTCTCTTTACTTTTAATACTAGATTTGTTGTTAGCTTATTTGTGGTTCAAGAGTGCTTGTAATGCTTATATCAAGTGATTTTGGATGGTTGGGGGTGACGAATTTGAGTTAGGATTTGAAGGAGTCACTTATCATATTTATTGTGTGGATGGTATATGATGTATGTAAGCTTCTATATGAGGTGGTAGTGATGGTTTTAAGCTAGAAATGTGACTTATACCTTGATTGTAGCAAATTTCCAGAATTGAAGTTAAGGTATACCCTGTTCTGCCCGGTTCTAGTTCACTATGTTAGAGGCTGAATTAGGCTTAGGCTAAAACATGAAAGTTGTAGAGAATGATGTTTTATAGTTGCCTGAAAAATTTCATCTTAATCAGAGAACGTATCCTATGAAAAGTCCGGAATACCCTGACTGCCCTAGGTGAATCCAGTGATCAGTTTTGAATATTTTACCAATCTGGTCGTGTCTTTTCCACCATTATATGTACTGAACTAGTATTTAACCAAAACATAAAAGTCGTAGTACTATGTCTTAGCTTTCCAACGCTCCTGAGAACACCTCAATCGGACTTCGGTAGCCTGAGTTATGGCCATTGAAACGTAGTACGGTTAACTGGCCTGTTGGTTGGAATCTGGTACTGTAATTTGTGGATTTTACTTGGATACATTGCAAACTGGACTGAGTGGTCTTCATCAAAGTTGTAGGTCTTGGTCTTAGCTTTGAAACGGTATAAATTACACCTCAATCCGATAAGCGTAGCCTCAGTTGTGTCCGTTACGCAAAACAACATCAAATCTGTCTTTTGTTTCTTGACTCAACCTTCATTTCCGCACATGTTCCTAGCTTGATTTTGTACTTGTATGGCTTGGAGCCTATGGAATGGCTATTGAAATGAGATGATTTTGTGTGTGACTTTGGGATTGATTGAGGAAAAGAATGAAGCCATAAATGGCTGAAAAATAGGTAAATGCAAAGGGCGTGCTGTCCAAATTTACGCTCGAGAACTAGGTCGATATACTTGCGACTTGAGTAAGGCTTGAGAGCAAATACCACATGAACTATCTAGAGTATTTACGTCTTCTTTTATCGAGGTATATAAGTTAGAATTCGGCCGAAACTTGTACCATTGGAAAAATGAAATTTTTGACTAATAGAAATACGTTTTCTTTGTCACTTCGAATCAAATGGAGATTTTAAAGTTTTACGAGTGAGCCTAAGTGTTACAAATATTTTACTTATGTCCTTTGGTTTAAATGTACTCTTTTCACTACCAAAACCATATTTATATTTTGTACTAGTACGTATTCGAATTTTCTTTGAATCACTTTAATCTTTGATAGTTGAAGCATAATGTGTTCTTTTGATTATATTAGGGTTCCTTGGTGATTAAGGGTAATACCCGAAAGAACACTTTGGACGTTATTTTGCGTAAATAGGTGAGTGTTCCTTGTTTGTTATAATTTCATTGACTATGTGGCTTGTTCTTGATTATATGACTTGTTATGAATGAATGGTAATATGTTAAATGTTTTCAATGATTCCTTAAAAAGAGTTTGCTAGGCGAGTGTGTACTTTATCGCACTCGACCTAAATGAATGTGAAATTTACAATGATTGAATAATTATATGTGCATGAATGTAAGCCTGACGGCTGAGCTGGGCCCTGCCCTTCGTTACCGATTGACTCGAGTCAGAAGCGGACTCGGTCGGGCGATTTGGTAACCCTGGGTGAATGATTGGTATACTCGAATATTACCTTGTAGTTTGGTGGAGCCTGGCCAACGTCCAGGAGGGGGTGAATGAAATGATTGAACGATTGTCAATGCAAATGAGGGATTTTATTTATCAAAATGCATTTTCAGATGATTGGAGGAATAAGGGAATAAAAGTAGAATGAACGAATGAATGAATGAATGGCTCCCTGTGAGCACGTATTCTTTTAATGAATGTGTTATTATCACTTTATATTATACATGTTCTTGAATTATTGGTTATTTATGGTTAATGCATTGAACTTATTGTTTGATTTTGTGTTCGAAACCTCACTGAGCTTTTAGCTCATCCCTTTAGTTTTGTTTTCCCTAATAGGGGAAGTCGAGCCAGAACGGGAGCCTTGTGTAGACTAGCTTAGTCTAGATCTCTGAATTTTGTAATGGTTCTCGCCCTAGTGCTTGGCACGGGTTGGATGTATGACGAATTTGAGAACCTTTGTATATTCGATATTTGTACTCTCTTTTGAGATAGAAATGTATATAAGTTTCACTTTAAGTTTTGGATTGTTATTTCGTTTAATCTTGTGATTTTATTTCGGATTTGATTGAGGTATGACTGAATCCTGGCGAGAGTTGGACAGGCGGTCCACCGAACCCTTTGGTTCGCCTTAGGGTAAGGTGGGGCTGTCACAGTTGGTATCAGAGCCTGCTTCGCGTGGTCTCTGCGCGGAGTGAGCTTAGGCCAAGTGGTGAATAAGTGTGAAGGACTAAATGCTCTTTTGAGCATAAGCTATGAATCATGAATTATTATAGGTCTTAAATCATTATCATGGTATTTGAGGACAGTAGATAGGGACGTCAGGTAGGAATCTCGATTGTAGATAGTTTACTCTTGGGACTGGCCAACTCGAGATGTGAATTGTCTTATTCCGGATTCTCGTGCTCGAGTACTCTAGAGTTGAGACGATGCTAAGTATGTGAGATTTGCATTTAAGGACCATGAACAGGCTTTGTTCGGCTAAAATGAGTACAAGAGGTCAACGGACGTTTAGCTTAGATAGAAAGTGATGTGAGAAACCGGACGGGGTTACTTTAACTGAGACTGGGACGACATCACCTTTCCTTTTGATTCGCTTTTATATTGTTACTATATGACGTTAGTTTGTGTATTTGTGTATATGATTATCTGTCTAACTTGATATGTATTTGTGTATCTGATCATCTGTCTCCTTGATATATGGTGTGTTATGTGTGTATATGTCTATTGGTATAGTGGTGTGCTAGAAATTAGTTACTTTAGTTAACTTACTGCGTTTATTCACTAAATTATCTTTTGGGAAAGGAAACGAAAAGAGAGGGGAAAAATAATATGGAGGGAAGACGTAGTCGTGGACGTGGTCGTGGTCGTGGGACCAAGCGAGCCCAAGAGCCAAGAGAAGAAAGGGAAACAACAGCTGAACAAGAGTAAGGACCGAGGGTTGAAGCCGGGGACCAAATGGCGACGGCAATTCAACAAATGACAAATATTTTAACAAGGATGGTGGACCAACAAGGTCAAATTCCTGTGAATCAACCTTCGAACCCTGAAATAGGAGAAGATTGGGCTCTTGAGAGGTTTCAGAAGTTTGCTCCCCCAAAATTCCTTGGAGGACCTGATCTGGACATAGCTGAACAGTGGCTGGAGGCCATGATCAACATTTTTGCAGTTTTGAACTATACCGAACAAAAATAAGTGAACTTTGCGGTGTTTCAATTTGAAGGATCGGCCCGAGCGTGGTGGAACGTGATTAAGGCAAAGTGGGAAAGAGAACAAACCGTATGGACATGGGCTAACTTCCTAAGAAAATTTAACGAAAAGTATCTCCCACCTTTAGTCCAAGAAAGGAGGAAGGATGAATTTATTGGGCTACGTCAGGGAACCTTAAGTGTGGCTGAATATGAAACGAAATTTACCAAACTATCTAAGTTTGCTTCCGAATTAGTGGCCACAGAACAGAGAAGGGTGAGATGGTTTATACAGGGATTGAATTTGAAAATTCAAGAAGCTCTAGCGGCGGTTCAGGTTAATACGTTTACGGAGACCCTTGAGAAAGCCCAACGAATTGAGAATGCAAAGGCACAGGTAAAAGCCTCCCAAACTCGGAAAAGAGGTGTAGCTGGTAGTGTGATTGAGGAATCTAGTGAAACGATAGCACCTTCTAAAGTGCAGAAAGTGAACCCGTTACCACGCCCACCATGGACATTAGGGGTGGTAGATGAAAGGTCTACAAAAGAAAGCCAAATCGGACATGAGAAGATTTCTCAAGAAAGCCAAAAGATGGCTTCTCACTTGACTTGTGGTTACTGTGGAAAGGCTAATCACACCGAGAATAATTGTTGGCGGAAAGGGCGGAAGTGTTTGATTTGCGGAAGTGGTGACCACCAGGTTAACAACTGTCCGAGGAAACAGTCACGTGAAAGTAGTACTCAGCAACTAGAGGGCACTAAATCAAAACAAGCGAATGAAAGAGGGAACCGAACAAAAGTATCGGCAAGGGTATATGTCTTAGACAACCAACAAACTCTTGAGCCATTTGAAGGTAAAAATTTCGAGGACGAAATTTCTGAAGGGGGAGAGAGTGTGAGAACCCAAAAATTTTCACTTTTTCTCAGTATTATTTTATTTCTTTGCCTACATTTTATACTTTTCTTGGAAATATTAAATTTTCTATGCATTTTTATAAGTCAGTACAGTTTTAAAATCATATGAGTTAGTGTACGTTAATTTGAAGTATGTTATAGACGTGGGACCCGCTAGTGCGATATAATTTTGGTGACTAAGTGATTTTTGTGCTAAGTATTATTATTTTACAAGGTGTTAGGAAATGATTAGAGGTTAGCTAGATACATGAATCATTGGGAGTGAGAAGATAAGTTTAAAAACATTCAAGGTGCCACGTGTCGCAAACCGGTTGGAGGATGGCTTTTGACTTACTATTCATCACCTTTACTAAAACCAATTTTTGACCAATTATCTCTCATATTTCCTTGTCTTGGCTGGCTGCTCTTGAGGAGAAAACAAAAGGAAGAGCTTTTCAATTTTAGCTTCCAAACTTGCTCAAATCTTGTGATCTAGCCAACCAAACTTGAATCTACTCCATACAAGTGCTCAACTAGGAAGTTTGATGGTTTTGGTGGTGTTGTTTTGGAGGAGGAAAGACTAAACCACTATCTTCTTGTGGTTTTAAGATATCTTGCCAAGAAATCTCTCTTTACTTTTAATACTAGATTTGTGGTTAGCTTATTTGTGGTTCAAGAGTGCTTGTAATGCTTATATCAAGTAATTTTGGATGGTTGGGGGTGACGAATTTGAGTTAGGATTTGAAGGAGTCACTTATCATATTTATTGTGTGGATGGTATATGATGTATGTAAGCTTCTATATGAGGTGGTAGTGATGGTTTTAAGTTAGAAATGTGACTTATACCTTGATTGTAGCAAATTTCCATAATTGAAGTTAAGGTATATCCCGTTCTGCCTGGTTCCAATTCACCATGTTAGAGGCTGAATTAGGCTTAGGATAAAACATAAAAGTTGTAGACAATGATATTTTATAGTTACCTGCAAAATTTCAGCTCAATCAGAGCAACGTACCCTGTGAAACGACCGGAATATCCTGACTGCTCTAGGTGAATCCAGTGATCAGTTTTGAATATTTCACCAATCTGGTCGTGTTTTTTCCACCATGATATGTACTAAACTAGTATTTAGCTAAAACATGAAAGTCATAGTACTATGTCTTAGCTTTCTACTGCCCCTGAGAATACCTCAATCGGACTTCGGTAGCCTGTGTTATGGCCATTGAAACATAGTATAGTTAACTGGCCTGTCGGTAGGAATCTGGTATTGTAATTTGTGGATTTGACTTGGATACATTGGAAACTGGACTGAGTGATTTTCATCAAAGTGTTAGGTCTTGGTCTTAACTTCGAAACGGTATAAATTACACCTCAATCCGATAAGCGTAGCCTCAGTTGTGTCCGTTACGCAAAACAACATCAAATCTGTCTTTTGTTTCTTGACTCAACCTTCATTTCTACACATGTTCCTAGTTTGATTTTGTACTTGTATGGCTTGGAGCCTATGGAATGGCTATTGAAATGAGATGATTTTGTGTGTGACTTTGGGATTGATTGAGGAAAAGAATGAAGCCATAAATGGCTGAAAAATAGGTAAATGCAAAGGGTGTGCTGCCCAAATTTACGCTCGAGAACTAGGTCGATATGCTTGCGACTTGAGTAAGGCTTGAGAGCAAATATCACGTGAACCATCTAGGGTATTTACGTCTTCTTTTATCGAGGTATTTAATTTAGAATTCGGCCGAAACTTGTACCCTTGGAAAAATGAAATTTTCGACTAATAGAAATACATTTTCTTTGTTACTTCGACTCAAATGGAGAATTTAAAGTTTTACGAGTGAGCCTAAGTGTTAAAAATATTTTACTTATGTCCTTTGGTTTAAATGTACTCTTTTCACTACCAAAACCATATTTATATTTTGTACTAGTACGTATTCGAAATTTATTTGAATCACTTTAATCTTTGATAGTTGAAGCATAATGTGTTCTTTTGATTATATTAGGGTTCCTTGGTGATTAAGGGTAATACCCGGAAGAACACTTTGGACGTTATTTTGCGTAAATAGGTGAGTGTTCCTTGTTTGTTATAATTTCATTGACTATGTGGCTTGTTCTTGATTATATGACTTGTTATGAATGAATGGTAACATGTTAGATATTTTCAATGATTGCTTAAAAAGAATTTTCTAGGCGAGTGTGTACTTTATCGCACTCGACCTAAATGAATGTGAAATTTACAATGATTGAATGATTATATGTGCATGAATGTTAGCCTGACGGCTGAACTGGGCCCTGCCCTTCGTTACCGATCGACTCGAGCTAGAAGCGGACTCGATCGGGCGATTTGGTAACCCTGGGTGAATGATTGGTATATTTTCGAGTATTACCTTGTAGTCTGGTGGAGCCTGACCGACGTCCAGGAGGGGGTGAATGAAATGAATGAACGATTGTCAATGCAAATGAGGGGTTTTACTTATCAAAATGCATTTTCAGATGATTGGAGGAATAAGGGAATGAAAGGAGAATGAACGAATGAATGAATGAATGGCTCCCTGTGAGCACGTATCCTTTTAATGAATGTGTTATTATCGCTTTATATTGTATATGTTCTTGAATTATTGGTTATTTATGGTTAATGCATTGAACTTATTGTTTGATTATGTGTTCGGAACTTCACTGAGCTTTTAGTTCATCCCTTTTGTTTTGTTTTCCCTAATAGGGGAAGGCGAGCCAGAACGGGAGCCTTGTGTAGACTAGTTTAGTCTAGATCTCTGAGTTTTGTAACGGTTCTCGCCCTAGTGCTTGGCACGGGCTGGATGTATGACGAATTTGAGAATCTTTGTATATTCGATATTTGTACTTCCTTTTGAGATAGAAATGTATATAAGTTTCACTTTAAGTTTTGGATTGTTATTTCGTTTAATCTTGTGGTGTTATTTCGGATTTGATTGAGGTATGACTGAGTTCCGGCGAGAGATGGGCTGGCGATCCGCCGAACCCTTTGGTTAGCCTAAGGGTAAGGTGGGGCTGTCACATATACAAGTTAAAAAATCCGAAATACACCCGTTTCACTGCAAGTATACAGGTCAACTAGTAGTTTAGGGTATGTATCGGGTCGATCCCACGAGAAAGATTGAACAATTACCGGCATTACTAAACCTTCTCTATTATTTAGACTATCAATGAACTATAACAAGTAAAACCTACTAAACTTATACAAGAAAATAACAAATGAAAGCTCCTTAGGTTATGGTATCCCTAACTACTTATGCAAGTGCTATATTTGGATCATTGAGTACTACTATCTAGGTTAGTTATGGTGTAATTTCCTTGTGCTTATGAATCCTACTTTCGTAGTGAATCAATTATACTCATAACTAATCCATACCTATTCTCATGGTTATGAAATTAGCTACAAGTTCATTTCTTCAATGAAATTACATGAAATGAATCACTAAAACCACGTAAGTGCACCTCTACTCTCGTGAGTATACTCCCTATGTTTAGCACTTCTTGAACCAGTGTTAAATCTCAATTTTCATTGAAGATATAACACCTTAGATAATCATAATTATTGGTACCAGATTAATTATGATTTAAAGACCTAAAGTACTAAATAACTTGCTCAAATAATAACTTCAAATAACCAAATAATAAACACTAACAATCATAGAAAGTTCAACCAAACCCAAGGCATAAACTTTAAAGATACATAATAAACACAAAATCCAGAACTTGCATATTAACCATACTTAAAAATCCAACACAAAAGATAAAGAGTTGGAGAAGAGATAACCCATGTTACTTGAGTTTCAACTCCTCCTTCTTCATCTCCATCTTCATCCTAATCTAGCCAATATACAAGAGTGGATGAGTTATATTACTCTATACAAACTAACCTAACACTAAGAAAATGGAAGAGCTATATTTCTACAGACTCCAAGCTTCTCCCGTATGTCTCCTTTTTTTTGTTGAATCTTGTAAGATTTTGGCTATATAAAGGTAAAAAATGGTCAAGGAATGAGATTTACACCTCCCTTTTACAGCTGCAAAGTGGTTGTCACATGTCTAGCATTACATGTGACTTGTTGGAAGTGAAAACAACTTGTTCGCGTAGAGAGCAACCTTTTCTGACCACAATCCAGCCAGAAATCCGGCCATAAATCTGGCCAATTTCCGGCCGGATTGCTACAGTGACTTTTTGTGCAATTTTTGTTCAATTTCCAGGTCTGGTCTGATTTTGCCTCAACTTCAACTGAACTTTTCTTGAGGATAAAAGCTGATTTAACTCTTGACCAAAACATAAAACTTGTAGCCCTTTAAGTTAGCTTTCCAATGCATCCAGAATCACCTCATTTGGATTTGTGTAGGCTAAAAAATGACTGAAATACCCTTGACTGCTCAATGCTCTGTTTCAGCTTCGACCAATAGAAATTGGCTACTGTAATTCGGCTTTTTGACCTAGAAAACCTTAGAACTGGATTTCAATGTCTTCACCAAAGTTGTAGTTCTATCTCTTATTTTCAAATTGGTTTAAGAATCATCTCAATCCGATCACTGTACCTCAAGTTATAGCCGAAATACGAAAATATGTCAAAACTGTCAAAATGCACAAAATACAAGTAAAAAGTGATAAAAACCTCATTTAATCACTTAAGAACATTTTTTCACCAATTATAGCCAAAATAATTCATTTTCTTCCAATAATATAACCAAAGTGACTAAAAATAACATAAAATGTCATTCAATTATTACGTCAATTAGTCACATATCAAATTCCGCCACACTTGAACTATTACTTGTTCTCAAACAATTCACACATAATCAATTACAATGATTCTAGAGGTGAAACAATATATGCACTTTTTCAAATTTAATTCCTCATGACTTGGCAAACAATCATTATACAATTGTTCAACTTGCACTGAATACTCATAATATCAAGTAAAGGAAAGATAATTATACCCTAATTTTAACAAGTTAAAGTTAATCTCTCACCCTAACCTAATTTCACAATTAAGCAAATCAACTAGTCAATTTATAGCCTTCCTTCTCCTATAATCATCTTTTTCTCAAAATTTTACAACTAAGAGGGACTTATTCTTATTGATTTTATTTAAATAGTGAAAATGTCTTTTGACGCGAAAATCGACACTTTTAGGTGAAGATCTCCGGTTACTCAACATTTTACTTAATTAAATTGCTATGCATACTCTTAATTCAAGTACCTTTTTACTTGAATGTTGATATTTGTAGATGTCAACCCCCTAGTTACTTAGTACAAGAATCATTGGAGTAGAAGAAAAACTCTTATTCTCTTTTTTTTTCTTTTTCTTTTCTTTTCTTTTTTTTTTTTCAAAAATAAAGGACAATAAATAGATATTCCCTCTTAGAAAATATATAAGAATAATCAAAGAAGGAGTATAACCTTTGTTGACTATATCAATCACTTACTTGCAAAATTAAATAAAGAGAAGAAATCTCATTAAACATGCAAAATTATAGGCATAATTTTCCTCACTTTACCAGATATACTTTCTAAAATGCAAAAAATCCTAATTGCATAATAACCATTTTTAAGTCAAATGAGAAATAAATCTTCCAAAATACATATAAAGTTTCAACAAGTAGAAGAATTAGACATTTAAAGTTGGAACGAATTAGCCCTTTTTGAATAAAAATGCAAAAATTTGAAGAACTTTTGGGCCATAATAAAATATTAGAAAAATTTTGACAGAGTTTCCCCTTATAAATGGATGAAACTCCCTGCCAACAAACCCAATTTTCAAGAAAATTATCCACATGGTAATATTTCCAAGCACAATTCCAACATTTCTAAACATTTAAATCTACAAAATATCATCACATAGCATTAAAATGCAAGTTCAAATATTTTCCTCCCCCACACTTAAATTTCACATTGTCCTCAATGTGAGAAAAGAAAAATAAATAAAGAGTAAAGAAAATGCTACTCATATGAACTTGCGCTATCCAAATCCATGGCCAAGTGATGAATTTCCAACCTTAAGAAGTCTGAAATCATTAAAACCACAACAGAGTTGAAGATCATTTGGATTAGTTCACACAAAAGAAATAAGGAAAACCACTAAAAAGTAAACATCATAAGAGCTATGGAAAATAAAAGAAAAGCTAGCGGCAATGTCAAGTGGTGACAAGCACTCCCTCAAGTAGTCGCTTGATCAGGTGAAGAGAGTGGAGTCGGAGGAGCTTCAATACCAAGCTTGACCTTGATGCGACAAAGACACTCGGAGTTCCGTTTGTTCTCTTGTTGACTTTTCTTCACCTCAGTCTCGACGCAAAGCAACTTATCCATTATCTTCTTGAGAAATGACCGAGTGTCTTGAGGTGAGGTTGGACGACGTGAAGAAGACGGCTCAGTTGAAATCGGTGGGGTAGTTGTCTCAACCCCTTGAGCTTCTTCAATTCGTTCAATTTTAGCTTTCTCCTCATGCCGAATACCTCCTTGAGCACCTCCTTGAGTCGAAGGACCACCTACGTCTTTACTCTTCAAAATAAACCTGCAAAAATCCAATGTAAAGACATCCTTCTTCTTGAGACATGTAGGGATAGCGTTAGAGAAATCCACTCCAATCCTTTGAAACACCAAGGTCAAGAAGTGAGCATATGGGAAAGCGTGTTTGACGTCATTACTGCGAACCACAGCCCATATGTGGTTGACGATAATGCTTCCCAATGGAATGCCTTGGATGTTGCTTAGACCATGCTCCATCTTATCCAAGAAATAGATATCACTTGTGCGCGCTTCATTGGTTCCACTTGCCCTTGGAATAATGTTGGAGGCAAACAGGTAATTAGAAAACGTTGCGATTCCGGAAATGATGAAGTCAATACGGAATATTGCCCAGTCTTCCGAGTAGCCTTGTACTCAACCCCCAAGCGTGCAAGTGCCTCTAGCATGTTCCAAGGTCCAAATCACGGGGTTTGAAAGTTTTTTCTTCAAATCAACCTTATATTTCACATCCGAAACTTGAAGATAGCTTTCCAAATCAGCTCTATGGAGTCGAACTCTTCTTCCTCGCACCTTACTAGTAATCACTTCTGTGTCGAAGTGAAAAGCCTTCTTGCCCTCCACATTTGCGTGGAATTCTCGGACAAGCTCCTCATAATAGATGTTTGGGATGTTAAAGAAGTTTTCCCATCCCAATTTGGCAAAGGAGGCCTTGAGATGGTAAACTTTCTCCACATCCGGAGTTACATCTTTCTCAACCAAAACCTTAGCTCCCCTCCTCGAATTATACCAAATTTCATTTTTAGTGGAGGTGAAGCGCGACCTATCATAAGAAACTTGCTCCTCTTGTTCCTCTTCTTGCTCCACTTGCTGTTGAGTCTCCTCTTCGGATGATGGCTCGTCTTCAAGCACAAGGCGTCTACTTGCTTTTCTTTTCATACGTGGTGGTCTAAAAGTAGACGTTGAAGCTTCTCCTCTTGTCTTAGGAGGTGGAGATTTCACCGCGGCCTACTTAGTACGAGCCATTGTACCTAATAATTAGCAATTAACTCCATAAGTAAGGATCACAATTGATTATCAACAACAAGTGCTCCTACAATTTTCTCAAATAAAATATTTAAACATATAATGTCCAAATAATTAGAGGAAGCAATTAAACAATCACACAACTCACTCCCAACTTAATGACCTAAATAAGCATAATGAAATGCTAAATAGCACCTTAACCATGAGTTTTAGGCTTTACTCGGTCATTAATTCTCCTTTCACCAAAATTCTAGAATAATTATGCCAAAAATCAAGAGATAAGCAAATTAAGCCCAAACTTAGCATTTAAATATCCTAGAGCAATCCATTATTCTCATACAATTTTCTTCAACCCAATTAGCTCACGAATTTAGCTAATAATCATCAAGTCACATTAATCCTCAAATAAAAATTGCTAAATTCACCAAATAATCACAAACCCATTAGTTAAACATTGCCAATAATCATCAATAAGCACAATGTAAAGCACCAAACTTCGTAAAATGACAAAAAAATCGAAAATACCCAAAAATTAGAATAAAGTGATAAATGGCAAAATTCAAATGACAACATTTGGTGAAAATTTGTTACCTCAAACTTGTTTGTTGATAATTATGGATGCAAATGGTGCAGAAACCCCCACAAATCTCACTCCAATTCGGCCTCAAATGGAGAGTTCAAAAATTTGAAACCTTTGTTCTTTCCAAGCTCAAACCCGAATTTAGACTTGTTTTTGAAGAAGTTTAAGCAATGAAATCATCTCTCAAGTGAAAGGGGAGTATTTTGGTGTATTTAGTTGAAAAATTTGATGGTTAAAAGATGGACTTTGGTGAGTAGTATGTGTTTTAGGTGTGAGTGTGTGTGAAAATTGAAGAAGAAAAGAAGGAAAAACTTGGGGAATCCGCGCGCCTCTGGCCAGAATCCGGCCGGATTGGCGCCCAGATTCTGGCCAAGCCCCTCTTAAAAAAAAAAAAATTTCTGCATATCCGGCCGGATTTGCTGCAGAATTTTCTGATTTCTGCAGTTTTTCCTTCCGTTTACTATTTGAACAAGTTTTCACACTCACCTAAGTTTCAAATGTTTTCATGTTCTTCAAGAAAAACTCAATTTAAACCATAAAAATGTGCTTTTCTCAATTGAATGCAATTAGAATCACGAAATCATGCATCAATATAACATTAGCATAAAGCACTTTAAATGCATGAATTGGATCAAATGAACAAAAAAACTCCCTTTTTGCTTCCTTATAAGCGCTTTTACACTTGAAACAATTTACATGAACCCTTGTCATTGCCACCTATAAAACACACAAAAACACTAGTTAAACAACTTAAACTTACTAAAATACGAAATGACTGGGTTGTCTCCCAACAAGCACTTCTTTATAGTCATTAGCTTGACTATTTCATCTCATTTTTCAAGGAGGTTTAGTTAACGAATAATCCACCATTTTTGGATGTGGTGGATCATTAAAAGGTGACTCGATCACATAAGTCACATGTTCTAATGATATGAGAAATGAAAGTGACGTACCTATCCCAAGTATTTCGTAGATATTACCTTGAACATGCACCACTTGAGTACTCACCAAAGGAAATACGGTAAGGATATCTTGGGCAACAATACTTTTAGAACCTATACTTTCAATACACTCCTCAAGAGGGGTGAAAAATGAGTCATTAAAACTCACCTCTTGAGGTTTAAAGTTAGTTCTAAAGATATTATCATGTGAAATGGACATTTGCTCATTGAAACACAATTGAGATTCATCATTTTCATCAAAATGCAATCCATTTTCACATACAACATTCCCACCATTCATGCTAGGATCATTTTGCAAATTATTAGAAAAAATAACTTCACACAATGCATTCAATTGTTCATGTATTCTACTAAAGTGAGAAGTCAATTCATCTATTCTTTCCTCAACTCTATCAAAACGGTCGGAGGTTGCATTAGCTAATTTTTCTATAGCTAACTCCCAAGATGGCTTAGAATCATTAGCTACTCTTTCTATTGCCAACTCCCATGATGGTTTTGATTCATATTGGACACATTTGGGTTGGTAATTGTAAAAATATGAAGAATTACTATAAATATATTGATTATCCCAACCATAAGCACAAGAATTTCCCCAATTAGGATCATATTGATCAAGATAAGGATTGCAATGTCCAAATTCATCATAATAATTCACATTTTGTGCTTGTCTGCATATATGAGTAGCATGATAACCTCCACACAAGTCACAAATCACATGATAAGAATTAAAAGCATTAACATTCCTCGCTCAATTTCATGTATAATTGTGTCCATTTGAACTCGTAACATAATTACATCAAATTTTGCCTTTAAGCACTTCAAACCATCTTTAAAAGACATACCTTCAGTAATTTCTTGGTTACCTCTATTGAAGGAGCTTTGCACTTGGTAACCATCCATTGCGAATCTTCCACTTCTCAAGCATTGCCCTCCAAATTGACTTACCCTCCTCATTACCTAAAATTGCTTTTAACTTAAGAGCAAAATTAGTAAGAAAAATGGGTGATTCACACATAAAACGCAAAAATAAAAGAAAATAACATTCAATACACACTAGACAACTAATAAAATGTCTAAACTAATAACGTTGTTCTTCACACCGATATTGCCAAAATTCTTCCCCGGCAGCGGCGCCAATAACTTGACGGGTTTTTGATATACGTACAAGTTAAAAAATCTAAATTACACCCATTTCACTGCAAGTATACAGGTCAACTAGTAGTTTAGGGTATGTATCGGGTCGATCCCACGAGGAAGATTGAACAATTACCGGCATTACTAAACCTTCTCTATTATTTAGACTATCAGTGAACTATAACAAGTAAAACCTACTGAACTTATACAAGAAAATAACAAATGAAAGCTCCTTAGGTTATGGTATCCCTAACTACTTATGCAAGTGCTATATTTGGCTCATTGAGTACTACTATCTAGGTTAGTTATGGTGTAATTTCCTTGTGCTTATGAATCCTACTTTCGTAGTGAATCAATTATACTCATAACTAATCCATACCTATTCTCATGGTTATGAAATTAGCTACAAGTTCATTTCTTCAATGAAATTACATGAAATGAATCACTAAAACCACGTAGGTGCACCTCTACTCTCGTGAGTATACTCCCTATGTTTAGCACTTCTTGAACCAGTGTTAAATCTCAATTTTCATTGAAGATATAACACCTTAGATAATCACAATTAATGGTACCAGATTAATTATGATTTAAAGAGCTAAAGTGCTAAATAACTTGCTTAAATAATAGCTTCAAATAACCAAATAATAAACACTAACAATCATAGAAAGTTCAACCAAACCCAAGGCATAAACTTTAAAGATACATAATAAACACAAAATCTAGAACTTGCATATTAACCATACTTAAGAATCCAACACAAAAGATAAAGAATTGGAAAAGAGATAACCCATGTTACTTGAGCTTCAACTCCTCCTTCTTCATCCTAATCTAGCCAATATACAAGAGTGGATGAGTTATACTACTCTATACAAACTAATCTAACACTAAGAAAATGGAAGAGCTACATCTCTGCAGACTCCAAACTTCTCCCGTATGTCTCATTTTTTTCTTGAATCTTGCAAGATTTTGGCTATATAAAGATAAAAGGTGGTCAAGGAATGAGGTTTACACCTCCCTTTTACAGCTGCAAAGTGGTTGTCACATATTTAGCATTACATGTGACTTGTTAGAGGTGAAAACAACTTGTCCGCGTAGATAGCAGCCTTTTCTGACCACAATCCGGCCAAGTTCCGGCCGGATTGCTACAGTGACTTTTTGTGCAATTTCTGTTCAATTTTCAACTCTGGTCCGATTTTGCCTCTACTTCAACTGAACTTTTGTTGATGATAGAAGCTGATTTAACTCCTGACCGAAACATAAAACTTGTAGCCCTTTGAGTTAGCTTTCCAATGCATCAAGAATCACCTCATTTGATTTGTGTAGGCTGAGAAATGACTGAAATACCCTTGACTGCTCAATGCTTTGTTTTAGCTTCGACCAATAGAAATTAGCTACTGTAATTCGGATTTTTGACCTGGAAAACCTTAGAACTGGATTTCGATGTCTTCACCAAAGTTGTAGGTCTATCTCTTATCTTCAAATTGGTTCAAGAATCATCTCAATCCGATCACTGTAGCTCAAGTTATAGCCGAAATACAAAAATGTGTTAAACCTGTCAAAATGCACAAAATACAAGTAAAAAGTGATAAAAACCCCATTTAATCACTTAAGAACATTTTTTCACCAATTATAGCCACAATAATTCATTTTCTTCCAATAATATAACCAAAGTGACTAAAAATAACATAAAATGTCAATCAATTATTACGTAAATTAGTCACTTATCAATGAGCAACAAGAGAAAGTTAAATGTAATTGAGATTAAGCTAATTAATTTTACAAATAACTTGCAAGAATATGCATAAAAATGTTCATTAATATTCTAAATCAAAATATTAAATTTTACAAAAATTACAATCCTCAAATTAAAATTTACTTTCTAGTCCTATGGACATAAAACAATATTTAAATGATCAAAAGTGAAATAGTTTGACCGATGCATGCAGAACATATATTCTATCATAATGCCCTAACTTTGGATTATTTGTTTAAACACCACTCTAAAGTTGTTTGGTATAATTAAAATATCAATGGAGATTTAAATCAAATCACAGCCTAACAATGATATTGTCCATGATTGATATAGCAAGCCTTTTAAATAAATTTTTTTATAAACAAATTTTATTGAAATCAAATTTGTTATATAGGAGATTAGTCAAAACTATCAGAGCATACAAAAACACAAATACTATAGTTGACTCTATAATTAATATATCCCACTTCTTATTGTTAATTAAATCTAAGGTTAGAAAAATTAGAAATAATAGTTGAAATATAATCATATATAATGTTGAAAAAATAAATTCAATTATTGATCACATGAAAAAGAGGCTTGGGGTCAAATTCATAAGAATTGGGATCAAAATTTCTCAAAATTTCTTCAAATTCTTAGACATGATAGAGATCCAACAAACGAAGAGGCAAAAAATAAAAAAATGTATACTGATTTCATTTTTTAGCATTTGAAGACATGTTCCAATAATCAACAAATCATTAACAGAACAATCTTTCAATTATCAAATGAAGAAAAAGAAATTCACTCAAAAAATACCAACTGACAATTCATAGTAATATTTACCTAAAAAGGATGTGAAAATAGGACGACATTGGTCGTGGAGGCACTATTACTGACATACTTATTCAACATTTTACATAAACCATGAGGAAAAAAATATAACAAATTGTGACATATTCGCTAATGTCCCAAAATATAATTTGACTCTCTAAACTTTTTGTGAACCTTTCAGGCTGCACATGTGTATTTATTGAGTGAAGTGCTATAACCTCAAGCAGCAAGAGAAAGTTAAAGGTAATTGAGATTAAGTTAATTAATTTTACAAATAAGTTGAAGGAATATGAATAAAAAATTTTCATTAGTATTCTAATTCTGAATATCAAATTTTGTTACAATTACAATCCTCAAATTGATATTAAAGTTCATATATTATCAATTTAAGCTCACAATACACTTATTCTAAAGTGGTCAGAATGTGATTTTTTTTATGTTCACATCAGCTGCCTCATATTATTTTCTCCAAATGATTATATTTGCATTACTATTTGGATTATATTTCATAGTGCATTTGATGTGTAGAATCTTGTGCATATCTTGATAATTCTCAATAGTTTCTAGCAGTTTCACAACCTAACAACTATATTGTCTACACTAGATGTAACAAAATTTTTAAGCCAACTCTATTAAGATAATTTATGTCATATAGGAGATGAACTAAAACAAGTAAACCTTGCAAAATTACAAATACCACAGCTGCCCTATTGCTGGTATAACAAATTTCTCAATATTTGCTAAATCTAAGATTAGAAAATTTAGAGATGGTAGTTGAAAAGCAACCATATGCAATTTTTGAAAAACGAATTCAAACACAGCCTTCAGGAAAAGAGACTTGGTTTGTACGCAAATATTAACTCATAAGATTTTTTTTTTTAATTCTCTCAAATTTCTGCCAAATTTCTAAATTCCGCTAAGACATAATGAACATAAAAGACAAAAAATAAAAGAAGTATGTCGATACTTTTTTAGCATTTTAATACATATTCAAGTATTTAGTAAAACTTTGATAACTGTTGTACTATGTACAATCATATGCATATATTAATAATTCTCAGCAGTTTCTTGAAATCTTTTATTTGAAACTAATAGCAGGAGTTTTCTCTCCCTCTTACTATAACTTTCTAATTTCTAGACCTATAGACATAAAACAATATTTTAACGATCAAAAGTGAAACACTTTGACCATTGTAAGCAGAACATATATTCTATCACGATGTCTTAACTTTGGATTATCTTGTTTAAACACTAGTCTTAAATTATTCGGTATAATTAAAATATCAAGGGAGATTTAAAACAAATTACAACTTAACAATGATATTATCCATGATAGGTATAGCAAGTCTTTTAAACAAATTTCATTAAAATAAATTTTGTTATATAGGTGATCAGCTAAAACTAGCAGAGCATGCAAAAAAGCAAATATTGTAGTTGGCCCCACTGCTAATATATCCCATTTTTTACTAACAATTAAATCTAGGGTTAGAAAAACTAGAAATAGTAGTTGAAAAATAGTTATATACAATGTTAAAAAATTCAATTATTGATCTCGTAAAAAAGAGGTTTGGTTAGTACCAAACCAATAATTTGTAAGAATTGAGATCAAATTTGACATAACAAAGATTCAATAAATGAAGAGGCAAAATATAAATGATGTATAATGGTGTCATTTTTTAGCATTTTGCATTTGAAGACATGTTCCATTTTCCAATAAGCAACAAATCATTAACAAAACAATCTTCTAATTATGAATGAAAAATGGTAATCCAATCAACAAATACCAACTAACAATTCATCGTAATTTTTACTAAAACGAAATGTGATAATAATACGACATTGGTCGTGGAGGCATTATTACTGTTATAGTTAGTTGAAATTTTTATATGAACTATAAGAAAAAGAAAAGTTCTCAAAAAATATAACAAGTTATGAGATATTTCCTAACGTCCCAAAAAATAATTTGAGCTCTAGACTATTTGTGAATCTTTCAAACTACACATATGTATTTTTCGAATAAAGTGCTATAACCTCAAACAACAAGAGAAAATTAAAGGTAATTGAGATTAAACTAATTAATTTTACACATAAGTTGAAGGAATATGTATAAAAATATTCATTAATATTTGAATTCTGAAAATCAAATTTTGTTAAAATTACAATATGCGATCCTATTTGCATTACTATTTGGATCATATTTCATAGCAAAATCAATTTGTATAATCTTGTGCATATCGTGATAATTCTCAATAGTTTCTAACAATTTCACGACCTAATAACGATATTGTCTGTGTTGGGTATAACAAATTGTTTTAAACAAAATTTATTAAAATGATTTATGTTATATAGTAGATGAGTTAAAACAAGTGAAATATACAAAAATACAAGTACAACAGTTGCCCCCACTATTGGTATAACTAGCTTCTCAATATTAGCTAAATTTAAGATTAGAAAATTCAACAAATGGTTGTTGAAAGGCAGTTATATGTCATTTTTGAAAAACAAATTCAAACACAGGTTTCATGAAAATGAGACTTGGTTTGTATGCAAATATTAACTCATTGGAATTTGTATTGAATTTTCTCAAAATTTTTGTCAAATTTTTAAACACCACTAAGACATAATGAACATAAGAGTCAAAAAATTAAAGAAACAAGCTGGTACTTTTTTAGCATTTTAAAACATGTTCAAGTACACAGTAAATTTTTTATAACTATTGCGATGGGTACAATCGTATGCATATCTTAATAATTCCCAACAGTTTCTTGAAGTCTTTTGTTTGAAACAAATAATAGGAGTTTTCTCTCCCTTTTACTATAACTTTTAAACTTTCCAAATGTATAGACATAAACTAGTATTTTTGTGAGGACCCGAATTTTTATTTTATTTTATTTATTTTCTTTTACTAGCTTATTTAATTATTTAATTATCCATTTTCTCCAATTAATTTATTTCATCCATTTCAATTTCATTGCATGGAACAATGTCCCATTTTATATTTTAAAATGTTTTGCTAGTAAATTTAATTTTTCTGCGGCTCGTTTAGTAAGAAATAGCGATTACACATTTTTCGAGATAAAGTTTGGTTCGAGAGTGCATTAATCTTGAAGAATTAAGGATGATCAATAGTAGACTAAGAAAAGTTAATTGAAGAATTAGATATGAGTGAGTTAAATTAAGCTCAATTAGGAGCACTAATTACTCACTATTCAATTGTTGACTTTTGCGGTACCAAATCACCTTTATGTCATTTCTTTCCTTCACCCCATCACTTCACTACCTAACCACACAAACCCTTTCTTCTCCTTCCCTCTTGGCCGACTCTCCCTCCACCATTTGTCAACAAAATTTCAGCTAGCTTGTCTTCCATTTTGCTCCAAGAAGACACTCCAAACTTGCTTCTTTTCTTGGTTCATCATACAAGCTTGAAGGGTGACTTGAAGGAGGAAGGAACTTTGGGGGCTTAAGAGCTTATACACTAGTGGTTGGTCTACATCTTTTGGAAGCAAGGTAATCATCCAAAACCCTCATCTTTTCCTCTCAAATCATAGTAGTTAGTTAGTTAGGTCTATCTAGTTAGTTTTTGGGTTGTTGATGGGTTCACAAGAACCTTGACATTAAGTAGAGAACTTGAGGTGGCTTTATAGATAGAGGTCTTGAGGATTTTGTATGTTTACTTGCTTGTTTGATGCTTGTTTCGATAGATTATGGCTTAGTTTTGGTTGGGAAGTTGAAAAGAAAACTTGAAGAATGGAGGATGCTTGCTGTCCGAATTTTGGTTAGATGAATCTCTCATGTTAATTTTGAATTTTGATGTTATTTTGATGTTATAATGTTTGATATATGTTGGTGTTTACGTGTGTTAAATATCTGCTTAAAAGTATTTTAATTGGTTGAGTGAGAGTTGGGTTAAAGTGAGGAAGAAATCTGAAAAATTGCTAACCAGGATACCAGACCAGTGCACACGTTTCAGCCCATAACGTTTTGTGCAGGAGTCAAAATTGCATGTCGTTTCTGGCATATCAAACTAGCCTCCGAGGGCTTTCCAACGGTATAAAATGCAACCCCTAATTCGTATTCTATGAGCCGTAGTGATCCGACAAAGATGATTGATTTTCCTCACTGTTTTCATCTGAAAAACAAGTGTAGCTGCAGTTTGTAGCTCTTTTTCACTTATCTTGTCAAATGAATTTTAAGATAGTTTCTTCTAGTGAATTTTAGAATTTTGAATCTAGTTTTCAACTCCACAAACCACGTTAAATTTTGAGTTGTGTACCTTTAGATATGACCAGATTTTGAAACTGTGTTAAATGCTTCAAAACTGAAAATTCCATGAAACAGATTCCAAAAATCAGCTTTCTTAAAACTGTCATATCTTGGTGTAGAAAGGTTACGAATTGAGTTCCGTTTGTTGCATTTGAAACTAGATTTGGAGTTCTATTAGTGGTATAAATTTCAAGGGCTGATTCTATTTCTATGAATTTTGCCGAATTTCCAAAATTTACTTATATTGCAAGCTTGTTTTGCTTTGTTCTATCTGGAACAGTGACTTTGAGCTATGATCTAAATGATTTCGGATTGGAGTCTGGGAAAAGTGTCTTCTAGAGAGTTTTAGTGAACCAAAGGTGTAAAGTTTCCAAATTTTGAAATCACGGAACTGGAGATATGATTTTTCCAAGTGGTATCGCACCAAGCTGGAATTTTCTGGTTTCAAATAAAGTACTCTTTTAAGAACTTTCAATCTTCCTTTGAGATTGTTCGGCCATTTTAAGTTTGATTTCGTGGTTTGATCCAAGGTCTCTTTGAACATTAGGCCTTCATTTTGAATCTTGGTTTCCAAAGGATTAAACTTCCCTTAATGTGTTTTCTTGGTTTCTTAACGTTCTTGGATAATTGCCCCTCACCTTATGCTTGAGAAATGGATTTCAAACCCTAGTCTTATGCCCTTGATTTCCATGAGATTTAACTCAAAAAATGGAGCGTTTAGCTAGAGTAATTTTTGGAGAATTTCACTAGCTTTATACTCGAAACTTGAAACCTTTAGTTTTGACATTTACTATGAAATTTGTGGAGTTTTGATGAGTTTTGACTTCATTAGTTTGGAAAATGTGAACGCATTTTTATATTCTAAAGTTTGGGCATAGGATTTGAAGTTTTGAGAAATGAAAATCATTCTCCCTTTTCTCAATTTTCGTGCCAGAAGTATATATGATACTTTCTTTTGGAATTGAGATTACTTGTCACGACTTGAATCGAAAACACCCGTTGAATTCTCTTTGAGCAATATTTCAATGATTTAGTGAGAAAATCTCCTTTAACTTGACTCGACTTGTGACCTTGAGAGTGGGTAGCAAGAAAATATTTTTCTTTATAACCTTGGTCGAGTACCTAGGTAATCGTGATTGTGCATGTCTCAGGTAGTCACGAGGACGCCGAAAATCTCATCTGACTTCTCACTTTGCTCTTGTTTTGCATTGACTTTTGGTGAGTGTCAAGTGCATGTTCAATGTTACTATAATTGAATTGCTATTTGTACAAATGCTATATGATACGTGAACTTGCCGAGACGAGGGTGTACTTGTTAAATGAATATATATGACTTGCATTTGTACATGAACATGTTTAACTCGTGAGCACTGAGCGGAAGCATGTACCACACCTTATTCGGGTCGGAGGTGCCTCTCATACCAACTCAGAGACATAAACAATTCTAAGTCGATTGTGCGTTGTCTCATTGACCACTTATACTTCTTGGGACACCCCAACCCATTGGCTAACTTCGTAACTCGAGCTAGCAAGGGCTTGGTCAAGAAGGTTGCTGAACCATATGAAATTTTATAGTTTGATCTTTTAAGATCTTGCTTGGCATACTCGATTAGTATTGCCACCTCATGCGTGTTTGGTTCTGGATCCGAGAGGGTGTTATGTTGGATGGAGGAAGTAAGTGGAGCACTACAGTCATGTTACTACTTGAGTTGACGGAAAGTCAACCCCAGATGGCTTGAACCGGTCGGGATGTGGAAGTAGCTTTTGAGAGCTCCTATATCCTTTTTTGTGTATTTATTTCCTACTTGTGCATTTAAATGAAAGTTCATGTTAAAGATGCTTTCAAACATGCTATTCGACTAATTGATCCTACGTGCTTGCTTGTTTTCGTGGCCTCACTGAGCATTAACTCATCCCTTTAAGTTTGTTCTTCGTTAACAGGTTTTGGCGGTAAAAATTAGAGATTCTAGACTAGTGACTTTTGGTTGAAATTAGTATACTTATGTATGTTATTGGAGACCATTAAAGTGTAAATTTTGTATACTTGGGAGTTTCGAGTTTATATATTCAAAGTACTTCTTAATTAAGTTAATGGTTAATTTGTGATCCTTTATCAAGCTTGAATGAGTGCGTGAGTCCTGACGAAAGTTGGGCAGGCATTCCACTGATACCCTAGGATTCACCCTAAGAAGAGGTGGGGGCATCACAATTTTGGTGATCAAAAGTGAAGCAGGTTGATTATTGCAAGCAGAATATATAGAATATATATTTTATCATGATGTCCTAATTTTGAATTATCTTGTTTAAACCCAATTCTAAAGTTGTTTGGTATAATTAAAATATCAATGGAGATTTAAACATATCACAACCTATCATTGGAGTTTTTAACTCTCTCTTACTATAACCTTTTAACTTTCTAAACCTATAGACATAAAACAATATTTTAACGATTAAAAGTGAAGTAGTTTAATTATTGCAAGCAGAATATATATTCTATCATGATGTCTTAACTTTGAATTATCTTGTTTAAACCAAACTCTAAAATTTTTTGGTATAATTAAATTATCAATGGAGATTTGAAACAAATCATAACCTATCGCAGGAGTTTTTACTCCCTCTTATTATAACTTTTTAACTTTCTAGACCTATAGACATAAAACAATATTTTAGCAATCAAAAGTGAAGCAAGTTGATTATTGCAAACACAACACATATTCTATTATGATGTCCTAATTTTGAATTATCTGGTTTAAACACCACTCTAAATTAGTTTGGTATAATTAAAATATCGAGAGAGATTTAGAGCAAATCACAACTTAACAATGATATTATCCACGATGGATATAGTAAGCCTTTCAACCAAACATCATTGAAATAAATTTTGTTATATAAGTAATCTATTAAAACTAACAAAGCATGCAAAAACACAAATACTATAGTTGGTCCAACAGCTAATTTATCCCACTTTTTATTGTCAATTAAATCTAAGGCTAAAAAGACTAGAAATAGTAGTTGAAAAACAGTCATATACTTTGTTAAAAAAAATTCAATTATTAATCTCATGAAAATGAGGTTTGGTTTGTACCAAACCAATAATTCATAAGAATTGGGATCAAATTTTCTCTAAGTTCTTTGACATGATAAAGATATAATAAACAAAGAGGCAAAAAATAAAAAATTTATGTTGACTTCATTTTTTAGTATTTGAATACATGTTCCAATAATGAACAAATCATTAACAGAATAATTTTCCAATTATTAAATGAAGAAAAAGAAATCCAATCAACAAATGCTAACTAGCAATTCATAGTAATATTTATCTAAAAAACAATATGATAATAAGATGACATTGGTCGTGGAGGTACTATTACTGATATGCTTTACCAAAATTTTTACATAAATTGTGTGATGACCCAGAAAATTATTTTTCTCTCCTCCCAACTATTTGCAATTTTATTTAAATTATATTTTTATTAAGTTTGCATTCATTTAGTGATTTATTTGTTAATTGTTAAACGAGCTTCTCTTATTTGCTTATTTTAACTTTCAAGCGATTAATTTCTTGAAAATTATTGATTTTGCGACTTATTAGTGAATTTGACCAAAACCCTAGAAGAATGTAAGTTGAGATATTAGTAGAGTTAAAAAAGATTTTGGGAGTTAAATGAAGGTTAGAAAAGCTAAGGGAGGATAGTAAAAAAGTTTAAGTAGAGGACACCATTTGGGCACTATTCAAAGTTAACCTTGAGAACCTTTCTTGTGGCTTGAATATTAACTCCAAAAAAAAAATAACCAAAAGCCTTCATTTTTTTTCTACATGGCTGTCGAACCATAGAGAGAGGAAGAGAGAGTGAGAGACTTCAAAATTTCTTGAGATTCTTGAAAATCCAAACTATCTTTTCATTAATCTACTTGAAACCTTGGAAGATCTTGAGAGAAGAAGGCTCCTAGGAGTGGATCTTGCTATCTTCTTGGTCTAATCTTGCTAGGGTTTGAAGCTTTGAAGAGGTAAGTGGCTATTTTACTTCAAATTTTAACTTTTCAAGCAATTTTGGACTAGATCTTGGTGGATTTATCATATTTATGGAAAACCTTTGGTGGATTTGAAAGTTTTATGGAAGTTTAGTATTAGAAGCTTTAATGATTTTGGTTCACTTAAATCTTGGCATATTTGGCTAGAAATTGATGGAATCTTGTCTCTTGGTATCCTCGGGTTAATGATTGATGAAACCCTTGAGCATTTGAGTGTGATTTATGGTGGATTCTTGTCTTGCGGTATTAGTGAGTCATGGCGAGAGTTAGGCAGGCGGCCTGCCGACTCGTCTGGTTCACCTTAGGGGAAAATGGGGTCGTCATGGTTGGTATCAGAGGTCTAGATTCGAAATGTCTTAGAGTTATATATGGGTTAATAGACATGGAAGGTTAAGAGTGACGGAATAGTATATTAAGTGAATGAATTCTTTAAGTGTTGATTTTCTAAGTATTATAGTTTAAGAATTGATAAGTAAGTCTAAGTCCCTTCCCTTGGATATCATGTAGGTCATGGACGGCGAGAACAATGGGAATGGAGTTCCTGCTAGACGTCTGCGTGTCCTTAGGTACCAGGAGAGGTCGGCAAGCCCTACTCGTCGATGGGCGCCTGGGTGACGCATTAGGACCTGCGACTGTTGGAGGACTTATTCCTACCCAGACCGAGTGGTCTTAGCGGTGGCATACGAGAGGAGGAGGTTGGCTAGTGCCAACCGTAGAGCTCAAATTGATCACCAGAGATTGACGGCCATCAAGAATGGGCAGGCTGATAGAATCCGAGAGTTAGAGGAAGATATTTTAATGGAGCAAGAGAGAACCAATGCCTTCCGTGAGCAGTTACAGGAAGTGAACGCTCGACTTACTCGGGATGTAGTAGAGGTTCGAGATCGTACCGAGGGCATTCTAGCAGAGTGTGGGGCTTTGGTCGAGGGAGTGATTAATACTAATGGCCTCGAGAGGGATCCAAGTAGTGGGGGCTCTGCGAATGGGGAAGGATCTGGCTCCACTTGGGAGATAGGGGTGGTGGTTATACCCTAGTCTAAACTTACACTTTTAGAGCTTGAAATCTTTTGTATAGGGGATGATGTCCTTTTGTTATTTTGTACATTTGCGACTTAGCACATTTTGCTATGATCTTGTTTCTTCCCCCTTCTTTTGAAACGATTTGGTGAACTTATCCTAACTTGGTGTAACTATTATGATCTTTTGTGATATATGAAAGTTTACTTTTCTTTTAATTGATTTCATGGCTTATTCGTATATTTAATTTATTGTCCCACACCTTTAGACTTGTGATAAGACATGGACGGTAGAGGACTTGGTTGAGAGCGTAGGCAACCCCAAGGTCTTGGGGATGACCAGGGATCAGCGGTAGACCAAAATCGAGAACCTAGGATTGAAGCTGGAGATCAGGTGGCTACGGCCATCAATCGCATGACGGATATCTTGAAACGTTTGGCGAATAGGCAAGGTACTAAGGCAGTAAACCAACTTGCAGGATTAGAAGGAGGGGCGAATAGAGCCCTAGAGAGATTTCAAAAGTTTTCTCCACCCAAATTTCTGGGAGGACCTGACCCTGAGATAGGTGAAAGTTGGTAGGAAAGAATGGTAGATATATTTGCCGCTTTAAACTATATGGAGGATAGGCAAGTCACTTTTGCCATTTTCCAACTCTAGAGAGCGGCTCGAGCATGGTGGAATGTAGTAAGAGCTAAATGGGAAAGAGACCAAACCCAATGGATTTGAGCAAACTTTGTGAGGGAGTTCAATGGTAAATGTGAGACCCTGGTTAGTCACTAATTTCGATATTATGTGATATTAAGAGCATTTTGTTCTATTTTGTACTAATCTATTAGAATCTTAAGTTGGGTTTAAACCCTTAATATTTCCCATGACAAAAAGCTTGTTGTTTAATTGCTTTTGTGTATGTTAATACATGGTTAAGTATAGAGGATTAAGTTAGTGGGGTGATTAGTAGAGAAACTAAGTAAGATTAATTAGTTTGGACTAGATTAAGTTTAGATCCTATGGAGTAAAAAGTAAGAAGTTCAAATGTTTAAGGGCAAGAGTTGATCACATGCAAAGTTGGAGTGTAAGGGCTAAAGAGCAAAATTGAAGCTTTTATGTGATTGGTTGTTAGGGAAAATATCTTCTAATGCTTTGACTAAGTTTATATCATAAGATTTGCTAGATAATCATAAGAAATAAACAAAACAAAAACTAAAAGGAGAAAGAAAGAGAGAGGGCCGAAACTTGAAGCTTGAGAGAAGAAGAAAAATTTCTTTGGTGCATCAACTTTTGTCCATCAATCTTGAAGTTGGAGCTTGGAGGAACCTCTTTGGGAGCTTATTGTAGTAGCTTGCACCCTTATCAACCTTGTTTGAAGGTAAGAAAGCTCTTGCAAGTTTAAGTTTGGTTAATGATTTTTGAGATGGTTGGAAATGAAGTGTATGGTTGTTGTTGAGCCTTAATATGGCTTATGAAGTGATGGTGAGATGTTTTCATGGATTATATTGGTGGTTTATTGCTCCAAAACTTTTGGTTATGGATGCCCTAGGTAGGGTTTAATGATGCACATGTGAATTAGTTCTAATCTTGTGTTGTTTAACTTGCAATTGATATGTTTGATGATTTGTCTCATTTGTTTGGTTGGTTGATAGCAAGGGCTGGTTTGAATCAAGAAACCCTAGATTAAGGTAGGGTGTATTAGCTTGGTTAGGGTTTGGTTGGATAGGGTTTGGCTAAGTAATGGTTGGATTAGGTTAAGTGATGTATATAACGCTGAGTTCGAAATTGTGGTTCGTGTTTGGATAGTTTTTGTGGAATTTCATGGAGAATCTTTGGATTAGTTGTGTAAGATGTAGGAGCTGGTATATGTGTCTTTATTTGGTATGAAATTAGTTAGAAAACTTGCATGAGAACCATAGCAACGGACCATGCGTTTGCGACGTGCGAAACCGGTTAAACTGGAAAACAACGCGGCCCAGAATCTGAACTTTTGCTACATTTTTCTTTGTGCTACGTACTGATTCAGGGTTTGCCCAAAACATGAAAGTTGTAGCTTCTTAAGTGTTTGTTGTGCCTACAAAATTTCAGGTCAAACGGATCTGTGTAGCCTGAGTTATGGGCAAAACCCTTGCTTCTGACCGTGCTCAGTTCACATTGATAACGAAGGAACTGGGTGTTGAGGTCTTCATAAGACTTGTAGATCTTTGTTTCAGCTTCAAAATGGTATTAAGTTTGTCCAAATTTGAGTTTCGTAGCTCTAGTTATACCCAAAACAAGATCGGGTATCAGAACTGCCTTTGAAGTTGGACAGTTCTGACAGGAACTTTGGACCCATTTTTCCCTATGCTCTGTACTGATTCATCTTTTGGTCAAAACACAAAAGTTATAGCCTTATAAATGAGCTTTCCAACGCCTCTAGAATTTCTTAATTCTGATCTCTGAGTCATGAGTTATAGTCGTTCAAACAGGGCCTATTCGATAACCTGAATTGAAACGGCTGAGACTGTCTTGTGTATTTTTGCCCTAGTTTTGTTGTGATCTAGATTACAGGACCTTCATGAAAGTTGTAAATCGTTCTCTTAGCTTCGAAACAGTGTCTCACCCACCTTAATCCGACATTCGTAGCCTAACTTTTAGTCAAAACAGTTTGGGATGGCAAATCTGCCCGTTTCCGTTTTGCCGGCCGTTTCCGTTTCCGCTCACCGTTTCCGTGCGCGCGTGTGTCCGTTTTGCCGTTGCGCTTTATTTATGCATTTTAGTAGTCGTTTGTGTAGTAATGTGGTGCAATCTTTTATTTTAGACGGTGACGGGCTAGACGGTACCAGTGGGGCCTACTAGCTGTTACGTGACGTGATCTCCGCACTTTTGCTATACTTGCTCTCTGTGTAAGTATTCAGGTCATTTTGATGTTTAAGTTGCTTATATGCTTTAATGTGAATGAAAGGGTACTTAGGCGAGGGTGTACTTTATCACACTCGACCTAAACCTTAATTTGTATACATATTTGTACTTAACATGTGTATATGAACTGTTTTAGAACTGAACCCCTTGAGCTTGTAACTCGGGGTGATTTTTGAGAATTGTGAAATATAATGAATTTAGGGCCCGATCTTAAGACCTAAACGGACTATTCGAGCCGGCCGGGGTTTAGTCGAAATCAGTCCAAGCTAGTCTTGAGGTCACCAGTTTGTAAACCAAGTTCAATTTCGTTTCGTTTGCTCGAGCCATTTTGTGAGGTGACTGGCCAGTGAGGGTGATAAGGGTACGGTGGGAGTACAAGTGGAGTTCTACGGACTATTATTTGTGGTCGACGGAGTGTTGACAGGAGGTTACACGTGGCACAAGATTTGGTTTTGGAGCCAACCTGTATCCTTAACTTGTGTTGTTACGTTTGTACTTTTAATTTGACATCTTGGGGATATAATTGTTCGTCTTAATATGTAATTTACGCTTTTACCCCTATTTACTTACTAAGGTTCTAGCTTACCCTTTTTCTTTGCTTTCCTTAACAGGGGACGATGCGGGGGACCCTTTTTGCACTATCACTAGTATAGATAGTTTTCGTTTGTCATAGTGGGATAATCAAGATGTTTCTTCTTGTTTTGGTGATCTGTATAAGAACCCTTCTTCGGGTCGACTTTCTGTTTTTGGTTGTTAACATAAGATAAATGTAGTAGTCTGGATATCTACTTTTGAAAATGTAAATAGAACTCTTTTGGGTTGTATATATTGTGAATAGTACCCTTTTGGTTTATATAATTTTTTTTGCTTTGCTTTTTTGAGTCCTGGCGCGAGTTAGGCAGACGGTCCGCTAAGCCCTTTGGTACGCCTTTGGGTGCGGTGGGGTCTTCACAACAAATACCTTCTCCCTTTGATTCAAGAGAAATGGAAGGATGATTTTATTAACTTGCGACAAGGCACCATGAGCGTGGCTGAATATGAGACCCAATTCATTAAACTATCTAAATTTGTCCCTAAATTGGTGATGACTGAGAGAAAAAGGGTAAGGTGTTTTGTTCAGGAATTAAATGTAGAGATCCAATAGGCGTTAGTAGCGGCTCAAGTTGACACTATTACCGATGCTTTAGAGAAAGCTTAGAGGGTTGAGAGCGCCAGGTTTCAAGTGAAAACCTTCCAAGCAAGAAAAAGCAGTGCGCTGAGGCACCTCAGGGCAGGTTAATAAAGCTATTCCACCACCAAAGATGGGAAGAGAAACTGGCAGAATTAAAATACCAGAGCCACCAAAGGGAGCTCCATCGAAGGGAGCACAAGGCAGACAAGGGCACCCAGGAACTGTCTCACAAGGAGGCCAAGTGCGAACTCCTCGCGAAACTTGTGAATATTGCGAGAAACCAGGACATGGGGTAGATAACTGCTAGAAAAAAGCGGGAAAGTATTTACGTTGTGGAAGTGCTAAACATCAGGTGACTAATTGCCCTGAGAGGACCCGCCCAGAGAGTGAAATTCAAAAGTCGGATAAACTAATTTCTAGGCAAACAAGTGGAGGAGAAAGTCAACCTAAAGTGCCAGTTAGGGTATTTACTGTAGACCAGCAACAAGTCCCTGACCCTTCTGAGGTGATAGAAGGTATGATTCCTATTTACCATCGCCTAACTAAGGTTTTAATCAATCCGGGTGCAATCTATTCTTTCGTAAACCCTAATTTTATGTGTGGTTTGGATGTGAAACCTGTTAAGTTGCCCTATGATCTAGAGGTCGGGACACCTACGGGGGATCGATGTTTGATTGCCAACTTGATGTATAAAAATTGCGAGATATGGGTTGGAGAGCGTAAACTGGTGGCAGATTTGATGAGTTTAACCATTAAGGGGTATGACGTTATCTTGGAAATAGATTGGTTATCTCGATACCATGCTCAATTAGACTGTAAGATGAAAGTGCTGGAGCTTCATATTCCTGAAGAAGCAACCCTAAAATTGGATATGAGAGGCAGGCTAGTTTCATCTGCTCTTATTTCAGAAATTCGGGTTAGAAAGTTATTAAGTTAAGGGGCACAAGGATACCTAACATTTTTAATCAATACTCCAAAAGATCAATTGAAGTTGGAGGATGTACCAGTGGTGAAGGAATTTTCTGACGTCTTTCCTAATGAGCTAGCATCCTTGCCACAAGAAAGGGAAGTAGAGTTTAAGATTGATCTAGTTCTTGGGGCACAACCTATATCTAAGACTCCATATTGGATGGCTCCTATTGAATTAAAAGAATTAAAATTGTAACTACAGGATCTATTAGAACAAGGATTTATAAGAGAAAATGATTCTCTGTAGGGAGCACCGGTATTGTTTGCTAAAAAAAAAAGATGAAAGTTTGAGATTGTGTATCGACTACCAGGATTTGAAAAACATCACAATTAAGAATAAATACCCTTTATCTTACATTGATAAATTATTTGATTAGTTAGAAGGAGCTGTGGTGTTTTCTAAACTGATCTTAGACAAGGGTATTATCAGTTGAGAATTAAGAAAGAGGACGTTCCAAAGACTGATTTTAATTCTAGGTATAGACATTTTGAATTTGTGGTGATGCCTTTTGGATTAACTAATGCCCCTGCAGTTTTTATGGACTTAATACATTGAGTTTTTAAACCCTACGTGGATCAGTTTGTGGTGATTTTTATCGATGATATTTTAGTCTATTCAAAAACGCGAGAAGATCATGAGCACCATTTGAGGGTAGTGTTACAAACTCTGAAAGAGCACCAATTGTACGCTAAGTTCAGCAAATATGACTTTTGGTTGGAGAAAATATTTTTTCTGGGGCATATAATCTCTAAGGAAGGAATCACGGTGGACCCAGTTAAGGTTGAAGATATTACCAAGTGGAAACAACTGGAAAATCTTACTGAGCTTTGTAGTTTTTTGAGTTTAGTGGGGTATTATCGTTGTTTCATCAAAAATTTCTCCAAAATTGCTGGACCGATGACTGAGTGACTAAAAAGTATAATAAATTCATGTGGAATACTAAGTGTGAAAATAGCTTCCGACAGTTAAAAGGGTAATTGACTAGAGCACCTATTTTAACTTTAACTAGTGGGAAGGACGGATTCACAGTTTATACTGATGCTTCAAAAGAAGGTTTGGGATGTGTGTTGATGTAGAATGAAAATGTAATTGCATATGCTTCCAGAAAGTTGAAAGCTCATGAGCAGAATTACCCGACCCATGACTTAAAACTAGCAGCAGTAATTTTTACTTTGAAAAAGTTGAGACATTACTTGTATGGAGTAACATTTGAGGTGCATACGGACTACAAGAGTCTTAAGTACTTGTTTTATCAAAAGAAATTGAACCTAAGGCAACGTCGGTGGATGGAGTTTTTAGAAGATTATGATTGTACAATCACCTATCACTCGAGAAAGGCTAATATGGCAGCCGATGCCTTAAGTCGTAAAATTCAAATAGCATGATTGATGGTTAAGGAATGGCATATGATAGAAGAAGTAAGCAATTGGAATCTATGTGTAGAACGACAGAAGGTGATTTGTAGAAATATCCAAGTGAAATCTACTTTATTGAACCGTGTCAAAAACGTGCAAAAGAAAGATCCTATGGTATAGAATTGGGTAGAAAGGGTGCAAAAGGGTGAAGTATCAAACTTTAATCTAGGACCTGAGAGGGTCTTGAGGTTTTGAAACTGGATAGTTATGCCAAAGGATGAAGGTTTGAAAAGCGAGATTTTGGAAGAAACCCACCGTTCCAGATACATGGTGCATCCGGGAAGTAATAAGATGTATTAAGACTTGAAGTTACTCTATTGGGATAATATGAAAAGAGAGATTGCCCAAATTGTACAGACCTGCCTGATTTGTCAGTAAATTAAGGCTAAATACCAAAAACTATCAGGATTATTACAACCCTTAGAGGTACCTGAGTGGAAGTGGGAACACATTACAATGGATTTTGTGTCAGATTTACCAAGGATTCAAAAGGGACATGATACTATTTGGGTAATAGTTGACCGATTAACTAAGTCAGCTCACTTCTTTCCTATTAACATGAAATATTCTTTGGAGAAGTTAGTTAAGTTATACATAGATGAGATTATAAGGTTGCATAGAGCGCCAGTGAGTATAGTGTCTAATTGAGATTCTCGATTTGTATCGCGACTTTGGCAAAAGGCACAAGAGAGCTTGGGAACTAAGTTGAATCTTAGCACTACGTACCATCCTCAGACCGATAGACAGACAGAGAGAACATTCCAAACTCTTGAAGACGTGTTGAAAACGTGTGTTTTGGATTTCGGAGAGAGTTGGGAACAATACTTGACTTTAGTGGAGTTTGCTTATAACAATAACTACCACTCATCCATTCAAATGGCACCATATGAGGCACTATATGGAATGAAGTGTAGGTCACCGATTCATTGGGATGAAATAGGAAAACGAAGAATTTTGGACCCTACAACGGTGCCTTGGATTGAAGAAGTGTATGAGAAGGTAAAATTAATACGCCAAAGAATTCAAGTAGCTCAAAACCGACAAAAGAGTTACATAGTTAATCGAAAAAAAGACTTGGAGTTTGAGGTTGAGATAAGGTGTTCCTTAGAGTCACGCCACTTAAGGCAAGTATCATGTCGAGGAAAGGAAAGAAGCTTAAGTTGTGATACGTAGGACCTTTTGAGATTCTCCAACGCGTGGGAAACGTGGCGTATCGTCTGAAACTACCAGCGAGTTTATCTGGGATACATAATCTATTCTCAAGAAATATCATCCCGACCCTACTTACGTGCTTCAGTTAGGGGACATTGAGATAGATGAATCACTGTCCTATGAGGAGTAACCTGTACAAATTTTAGACCAAAAAATAAAAGAGTTGAGGCATAAGTAAATTTCCTTAGTAAAAGTGCTTTGGAGAAACCATGAAATTTGAAGAAG
This sequence comes from Coffea eugenioides, assembly GCF_003713205.1. NCBI lineage: Eukaryota > Viridiplantae > Streptophyta > Magnoliopsida > Gentianales > Rubiaceae > Coffea > Coffea eugenioides. The sequence goes on from NC_040038.1 coordinate 37,735,353, forward strand.
CTACATGGGAATTAGAAGAGGAAATGCGGATGAACTATCTAGATCTATTCACTAGTCCAGGTGAGAATTTCAAGGACGAAATTCTTTTAAGAGGAAGAGGATGTGATAACCCAAAAAATTATTTTTCTCACCTCCCAACTATTTGCAATTTTATTTAAATTATATTTTTTTAAAGTTTGCATTCATTTAGTGATTTACTTGTTAATTGTTAAACGACTTTCTCTTACTTGCTTATTTTAACCTTCGAGCGATTAATTTCTTGAAAATTGTTGATTTTACGACTTATTAGTGAATTTGGCCAAAACCCTAGAAGAATGTAAGTTAATATATTAGTAAAGTTAAGAAAGATTTTGGGAGTTAAAAGAAGGTTAGAAAAGTTAAGGGTACATGGATAATAAGAAAGGTTAAGTGGAGAACACTAATTGGGCACTATTTAAAGTTGACCTTGAGAACCTTTCTTGTGGCTTGAATATTAACTCCAAAAAAACAACCAAAAGCCTTCATTTTTTTTCTCCTTGGCTGCCAAACCATAGAGAGAGACTTCAAAATTTCTTGAGATTCTTGAAGATCCAAGCTACCCTTTCATCAATCTATTTGAAACCTTGGAAGATCTTGAGAGAAGAGGGCTCCTAGGAGTGGATCTTGCTATCTTCTTGGTCTAATCTTGCTAGGGTTTGAAGCTTTGAAGAGGTAAGTGGCTAATCTACTTCATTCTTTAACTTTTCAATCAATTTTGGACTAGATCTTGGTAGATTTATGATATTTATGGAAAACCTATGGTGGATTTGAAGTTTTATGGAAGTTTAGTATTAGATGCTTTAATGATTTTGGTTCACTTAAATCTTGGTATATTTGGCTAGAAATTGGTGGAATCTTGTCTCTTGATATCCTAGGGTTAATGATTGATGAAACCCTTGAGGATTTGAGTGTGATTTATGGTTATTGTTGGTGAAAATTGAAGAGTATGTATGCTGAAATTTTTGGTTTAGATGACTAATTATCATGGGCAAAAATTTCAGTTTTACCTTCCTTGAATTTGAGGCTTGTTTGTATACTTGAGCTGGAATTCTTTTAGGAAAATTGATACTACTTGATGCTATGTATGTTGGAAGAAGAATGTTCAAAATTTGTAGGAAAAATAAAGTGGTAATGTTGGTTATCTTGTTGGAACAAGTAAGGTTACGAAAGCTGAAAAAATGGCCTAAGATTAGCCGAAATTGTGAGTTAAAACCCCAACTTTAATTTTGTTTTTTAAAAAACTGTTTTGGATGAATTTTAGCTCAAAGGTTCTATTGGAACTTGATCTTGGTATGTATAATGATTTTGGATCAAAATCTTGAAGTTAAAAAGGAGGAAAAGTAAGATTTCCTCCAAAGTTTAGTGGTTGACAATTTTATGTATTGATTTGACTTTGGATCCTTGTTTTCATGAAATTTTGGTCGGTTTAGTTCAAGAAACCCTATTAAACTACGATTCTTATTTATAAGATGATTTTGGGACAAAAACTACGAATGAAAGTAATTGAAAATTGAACTTTTGCTATAATTTGCCTGCTAGAAAACTTGTAAAAGTGGAAAGTCTTATCTGAACTTTAGAAATGCATCGAAATGCAATTGGTCTATTGCAAAGTTTTATTTTCACTTGAATTGTCGATTTTAAAAACTAAATGGGTCGAAGTGTCTAGGACAATAAAGTTGACTAATTTAAAAACAAAGTTTTCATACTTAAGTGAGTTGATTTGGTGAACAATAAGGGTTCACTTATATGTTGTAATTGTTTGCTGGGGTTGCAATCTGAGCGTGTGTCTTGTGAAATTGCCTGTTATTGAACTATTTGATATTTGACTTGGGTGAGCATGTACTTTATCTTGCTCAACCCCCTTCTTGCTCATACTTGTCTTGTTAGTCGTTTGGGCTGTTGTCCCATTGACACTTTATTATGAATTGTTATTCTATGACTATTTGATTGGGTGGTTGGGCTGTTGTCCCACCAACACAACTGCATGTTGGGAATTCCAAAACCCTATTGGCTAGTTAATCGAGTCGAGCCGACAAGAGTCTGGTCGATTAGATAACGAACCCTAGATCTACTATTTTGTTGAATGAAGTGTTATCTCCTCGACTAATTGGTATGCTCGAGTATTACTACCACTATTTATTGTGGAGTGTGGACTCGGTATAGGGGGTGAAACGGTGAATGGAAATTGGAGTAAAGCGGTGTTCTACGGTTATTGGTTTGATAACCGTTGACGGAGTGTCAACCACTTGCGAGATGTTCGAATTACGTGGATCTGACTTTTGGAAGCCCTTGTATCCTTGAATTGGACTGTTACTTCTTAACTTGTGCTTTAAGTATTTGTCTTATTCTTTCTTGAATTAGTCTTGAATTAAATGTTCATGTTGGTTTGACTGCATGATTTTCTTAGAACTTCATTGGGCAAAAACTCACAGTATGTTTGTCTCCTTTAACAGGGGGAAAAGTGATAGCACCCTGAGAGTCGTGAGCGTGCCAGCATTTGGTATATTTTGTATTTCATACTTTTGGTGTGACGCCCCCATCTCTCCTTAAGGCGAACTCTAGGGTATCAGCGGAACACTTGCCCAACTCTCGTTAGGACTCACGCACTCATTCGAGCTTAATATAGAGCCACAGAACAACCATCGGCTTAAGTAAGAAGTACTAAGAATATACAAGCCACAACTCTAAGGTTAATAATTATAATTACAACCCACCAACCAAGAGTAACAAAAGTTACACTTTAAGAGTCACCAAATTCATACAAAAATATACTAGCTTCCATCAAAAATCACTAGTCTAGGAACTCCAATTTCCACCTCCAAAGCCTGTTAAGGAAGAACAAACTTAAAGGGATGAACTAATACTCAGTGAGGCCAAGAAAACAAGGAAGCAAGCAAGCACGTAGAACTAATTAATCAAATAGCATGCTTAAAAGCAACTTTAAACATGACATTTTATTTAAATGCACAAGTAGGAATTAACACACAAGGAAGGATACAGCAGCTCTCAGGAGCTTTTTCCACGTCTTGAACGCTTCAAACCATCTGGGATTGACTCTCCATCAACCCAAGTAGTAACATGACCGTAGTGCTCCACTTGCTTCGTCCATCCAACATAACACCCTCTCGGATCCGGAACCAAACACGCATGAGGTGGTGACACTATTCGAGCATGCCAAGCGAGATCTCAAAAGGTCAAACTATAATATTGCCCAAGGTTCACCAAACTTTTCGACCAAATCCTTGCCGGCTCGAGTTACAAGATTATCCAATGGGTTGGGGCGTCCCCACAAGTATAAAGGTCGATGAAACAACGCTACAATCGACTCAGAGTCGATCATAGCCCTGAATCGGGATGAGCAGTACCGCCTACCCGAATAGGGCGTGATACTCCTAGTCGCTCAGTATTCACGACTTAAAACATGTTCATGTACAAGTGCAAGTCATATATATTCATCTAACAAGTATCATGTAATCAGGAGAAAGAGAGAGAGGACGAGGACGGTAAAGTACACCCTCGTCTCGTCAAATTCACGTATCATATAGCACTTATACAAATCTCAATTTAATCATATTAATATCAAATATGCGCTTGACACTCACCAAAAGTCAAGGCAAAACAAGAGCAAAGCGAGAGTCAGATGAGCTCTTCGGTATTCTCGTGACCACCTGAGACATGCACAATCATGATTATCTAGGTATTCGACCAAGGTTATAAAGAAAAATATTTTCTTGCTACCCACTCTCAAGGTCACAAGTCGAGTCGAGTTAAAAGAGTTTTTTTCGTTAAATCATTGAAATAATGCTCAAAGAGAACTCGAAAGTCGTTTTCGATTTATGTCCTGGTAAGGAATATCAATTCCAAAAGAAAGTGTCATATATACTTTCGACACGAAAATCGAGAAAAGAAAAAATGGTTTTCATTTCTCAAAACTTCTAGTCCTACACCCAAGTTTTAAGAATATAAGGAACGTTCACATTATCCAAACTAATGGAGTTAAAACTTATCCAAAACTCTACTCATTTTCATAGTAAATGTCAAAGCTAACGGTTCCAAGTTTCGAGTATATAAAACTAGTGAAATTCACCAAGAATTAGTTTAGTCAAAACGCTCCCTTTTTAGAGTTCAAACTCAAGGAAATCGAGGACATAAGAATAGGGATTGAAGTCCATAACTCAAGTATGAAAAGAGGTGCTATTAGCCAAGAAAGTTAGGCAACCAAGAAGAATCATTAAAAGAGGTTTAATCCTTTGGAAACCAATATTCAAAATGAAGGTTTAAAGTTCAAAAGTGACCTTGTGTCCAACTATGAAATTAAACTTAAAATGGACTACAATCTCAAAGGGAGGTTGAAAGTGTTTAAAAGAGTACTTTGGTTGAAATCGAAAATTTCCAGATTGGTGCGACACTACTTGAAAAAATCATATCTTGAGTTTCGTAAGTCCAAAATTTGGAAACTTTATACCGTTGGAAACTAGACTCAATGTATTAAACTTCTACATAAAATACTTTCCTCAGACTCCAATTCAAAATCATTCAAATTTTGGCTCAAAGTCACTATTACAAACAGGACAGAGCAAAACAGGCTTACAATTTCAGTAAAGTTTGGAAATTCGGCAAAATTCATAGAAATGGAATCAACCTTGAAATTTATACCACTAATAGAATTCCAAATCTATTTTCAAATACAACAAACGGAACCCAATTCGGATCTTTCTACATCAAGATACAATGGTTTTAAGAAAACTGAATTTTGGAACCTATTATACGAAATTTCTAGTTTTAAAGGCTTGACAGAGTTTCAAAATCCAGTTATAACTAAAGTTACACAGCTCAAAATTTAGGGTGGTTTGTGGCGTTGAAAACAAGATTCAAAATTCTAAAAATCATTAGAAGAAACTGTTTTAAAATTCGTTTTACAAAATTGGTGAAATTGAGCTACAAATTGCAGGTAAAACTGTTTCTCGGACGAAAGCATTGAGGAAATTTAGTTAACTTTGCCACTTCACTAGGCTTATAGGAAACGAATTAGGAGATGCATTTTATACCGACGGAAAGTTCTCGGAGTCTAGTTTTGGATGCCATAAACAATACTCGATTTTAACTCCCAGACAAAAAGTTCTGACAAAAAATGTGAGCACTGGTTGGGTCTCCTGGTCAGAAAAGTTTCCAGATTTCTTCCTCACTTAAACCCTAATTTAACTCAACCAATTGTAAAGGTTTTTGGGAGATATCTAGTACACATAACCACCAACATGTATCAAGCATTATTGCACCAAGATAACATTAAAATTTGAAATTAACATGAGGATTTCAACAAGCCAAAATTCAGACAGCATGCCTCTCTCATTCCTCCAGCTTTCTTTTTCCAACTTTCCAACTAGAGCTAACCATATCTTCTCATAATAAGCATCAAACCAGCAATTAAACATACAAAATCTTCCAGGTCTCTACCTATAAAACCACCTCAAGTCCACTACATAATGTCAAGATTCTTGTGAACCTATCAACAACCCAACAACTGAACTAACTAGACTAACTTACTACTAAGATTTGGGAGGAAAACTTGAGGTTTCTTTGGATGATTACCTTGCTGCCAAGATAAAGACTAAACACGAGGGTTTGAGCTCTTAAATCACCAAAGATTTTTTCTTGTTCAAGTCACCTTCCAAGCTTGTATGAAGAACCAAGAAAAGAGCAAATTTAAAGAGCTTTGTTAGAGGAAAATGGAAGACAAGAGAGCTGAAATTTTTGTGGGGAAATGAGGGAGAGGGATCGGCCAAGAGGAGTGGAGAGGAAGAAAGGTTTTGGATAGTAGTTGGGTGATTTGATGGTGTGTTAGAAGGATTGACACAAAGGTGTTCTTGGCGCCCAAAAGTCAACAATCGATTAGTGAGTAATTAGTGCTCTTAATTGAGCTTAACTTAACTCACTCACTTCTAATCCCTAAATTAACTTTTCTTAGTCTATTATTAATCATCCTTAATTCTCCAAGATTATTGTACTCTTGGACTGAACTTGCCTCAAAAAACGTGCATTCACTATTTCTCGCTAAACGAGCCGCAGAAAAATTAAATTCGTTAACGAAACGTTTTAAAAATATAAATGAGATATTGTTCCATACAAATAGATTTAAAATGAATGAAATCAATTATTCGGCATAAACGGGTAAATAAATAATTAAATAAATCAGCAAAATAAAATAAAAGTAAGTAAATAGAAATCCGGGTCCTCACATCCTTCCCTCCTTAAAACAATTTCGTTCTCGAAATTCATACCTTGATTCAGGAACAATTCTGGATATTTCTTCCGGATCTCCTCTTCTACTTCCCAAGTCGCTTCCTCTATTCCATGATTTTCCCATAAGACCTTCACTAGAGGGGTTTGTTTACGTCTTAACTCCTTTACTTTTTGATCTAAAATCTCTACCAGCCTTTTCTCATGTGACAAATTCTCATTAATCTCTACTTCTTCTGGCATGTGCCGTTCTCTCACTATTAAACTAGCCACTTGCACCTCACGGCTTAGGGCATCTGCCACCACATTAAATTTTTCAGGGTGATAGTTAAGAGAACAGTCAAAATCCTCCAAAAATTTCACTCATCTACGTTGTCTCAAATTTAACTCTTTCTGGAAAAATAAATAGTTAAAACTCTTGTGATCAGTGAAAATCTCGAAAGTCACTCCATATAAATAACGTCTCCACTTTTTCAAAGCAAACATTGCTACCGCTAATTTCAAGTCATGGGTTGGATAATTCTGTTCATGAGGTTTCAACTTAGGAAGGCATACGCAATCACTTTTTCAGTTTGTATTAATACACACCCTAAACCATCCTTTGAAGCATCTATATAAATCACAAAACCATCTCCTCCGCTCGGTAATGCTAATACAGGTGCCTTAGTCAAACACTTTTTTTTTCAACTCTTGAAACCCTTCCTCGCATTTAGAATCCCATATGAACTTGCCATGCTTCTTAGTCAACTCGGTTAAGGGTTTTGCCATTTTAGAAAAATCCCTGATAAACAGACGGTAATATCCGGCTAACCCTAAGAAACTCCAAAATTCGGTAGGATTTTCTGGTCGTTTCTACTTAGAAACAGCTTCTATCTTAACTGAGTTCACAGTAATTTCTTCCTTAGAAATTATATGACCTAGAAAGGCTATTTCTTCCAACCAAAACTCACATTTCTTTAACTTAGCAAAAAGTTGGAGCTCTCTCAAGGTTTGTAAAACTATTCTCAAGTGCCGTTCATGATCTTATTACAGGTCTAAAGGTGCGGGACAATAAATTAAATATACATATAAGCCGTAAAATCAATTAAAGCAAAGTAAATTTTTATAAGTCATAAAAGATCATAATAGTTACACCAAGTGAGGATAACTTCACCACATCATTTCAAAAGAAAGGGGAGATAGACAAAATCATAGGAAAACGTGCTAAGTCGTAAATATACAGAACAAGAAAAGGACTTTATTCCCTATACAAAAGATTACAACCTCTAAAAGTGCCAGCCTAAATTAGGATAAAACTACAACCCATATCCCTCGAGTGGAGTCAGATCCATCCCCACTCGCAAAGCTTCCACTACTTGGATCCCTCTTACAGTCATTAGTATTAATCACTCCTTCTGGCACTCGACTGCTTTGAAGCGGACCTAGCAGATTGCTGAGTATTTCCTCTTTTTAGAGGCACTAGGGCAACTTGAAACCCGATGTTCGGCACTACCGCATTTCAGGCATTTTCCTTACTTTCTCCAACACTTGGTCTCAGTGTGGTTACACTTGCTACAGTATCCACAAGCCACACGAGACGTCACAACCTGACCAGTTTGAGAATTTTCTTTGTATTTCTTTTCCAATTCCACTTTCTTGTGTAGCAACTCAATTTTCTCCGCATATCTTGTTTCCATCGTCCTTCCCAGTAATCAGCCAATTTCTTTTGAAATTCTACCTCTTTTTGAAGAATGTCTATTTTCTTATGCATCTTCCCCAAATTTATCATCTCACCAATTGACTCAAATCAAATGCTAGCCTGCCAAGCAAATCAGAGAATCAGAATAAATAACTATTCACAATGGGAAACTCTGGCCATTTTACTCCTCCGTTCTTTTGCTTACAAGTTACCCCAGAGTATAAATCTTAACTAATCTCTGCTTAATATGGACGAATTCTTGACTCTCCACAAGGATTACTATCATCACTTATACACATAACAAAATATGGAATCATATTTCTTAATATAAAAGTTTCACACCCTTACTCACTCTCCAATACTCACTTACAAAGTTGTTCAACAAGAATCCCTAACCTCTTGCTCTCACTAGTGCCTAATATTATCCTCTCAAACCAATTTTCTACTGCTTTGGAATCAGACCCTCCGTGAAACTTAAGTGGCACGGATTTCAAGAATCGCTCTAAAGATCTATCATCACCCCTCTCTTGGTTCCTAGGTTGGTTGATTGGCTCAGAGCCTTGGCGCTCAGCTAACCGTGCTAAGATATCAATCATACGGTTAATAACAGCAGCTACTTGGTTATCCCATTCATTTTCTTGTCCTTGGTTTGGTCCAATTGCCTATCCTTAATCATCCCTTTGAGCTTGGGGTTACCTAACCCTCGCCCTCGGCCCTCGGCCCTCTTCACTTCTTTGACCGTCCATAATTTAATATTTTCTAAAGGCATGATGTAAAATAAATACACATAAGCGAAGTTTGAAAATGACATTTTAATCATGCAAAACGAAAATAAATAGGGGAGACACCAAAATAATTGCAAATATGCACAACCCATAGCATAGATTAGAAGTCATAGATCAATAAAGTCAAGTATCTCATAAGTAACGTTCAAGTGCTTCAAAAGATATGTAGCATAATTAAGCAAAATACAATAACTTTTGAACAAGCACCACCCCGACTATCCTGAACAAAAACTCTTAAGATAGACTAAATCACTAGTTTAGTGATTGGCGGAGTCAGAAGTCTCTGCTACTTCAGTAGGATCATTTTCATCTTCAACACTAGGAATTCCTACTTCATGTCCCTCGTCGAGTATCTTGCCATCTACCACTTGTTCGACCAAAGTAACACACTCAGCCATTATCCTTTCAGTCTAGTCTCTAATTTCATGTACTACCCTAGCAAGTTGGCGCTTAACCTCCTGAAGCTGCTCACGAAGAGCCTCAGCCTCTTTCCACTCCTCAAGTACTTCCGTCTCCAGTTCATGAACTTTAACAGTTTGGACATCCACAGTCGCCCTCAGTTCTAGATTATCCTCTCGAACTACCCTAGTTTCCTCAGATAATCGCCTCCGATCATCGGTTATCACTAGTGTCGCGCCCCACTTTTTGATTGAAAAATAAATGGTTTGAGAAAGATGCTTTTGATTCAATTTTGATTGAAAAATGATTTTTGTGAGTTGAAAAAGATATGGGTCTAATATGGGACTTGGAAAAGCGACGATTTGACCCAAGAAATAGTTTTTTAAAAGGGTTTTGAATGAGAAATTGGAGTCGCCACTTGGTAATGATTAAGGTGTACCAAGTCACCTAAAAAATAAATTTTTTAAAAACAAAGTAGTAAAACCCTTTTAAAAACGACTCCTAGTCCACGTAAGCCAAAGAAAAAAAAGGGTTCGGGAGTCACGTTTGACAAAGGGGAAGGCAAGGATAGAATCCAAGGCACCCCTTTGACCTAGCCAAGGCTAGTTGCGCGACTTAACCTTACATTTCCTAGTTTTCTACCCAATGTATGTTCGCACGTTGGATATGACTATATGAATGCAAAACGGAAAGGAAAATGCAATCCTAAATTCTACGATGTCTCTTGTGAGGCTTTTGGTCCCAAACCACATGAATTGTGGCGGCCAACAAAGGAAAGCCTCATAGAGGTCGATTAATGCAAATGAGATTCAAGTGTGCAAGTGTGAAAGTGTATAAAAGATGCAAGAAATGTAAGTGCAAGTGTGCGAAATTGTATAAAGGTGCTTGTGTGAAATTGTATAAAAGTGCTTGTGTGAAATTGTATACAGGTGCTTGTGTTTTTCGTGTGCAAGTGTATGAAAATAGAATAATAGATATATAAGGTGAAGTGGAATGTCATTTGTGAAGTGAAAATAAGCAAGTGATGGGTAAAATGTAGTAAAATGAAGTATGGTTTGAGAAATGTGAAAAAAAAATGTGGTTAAGGGAGTATGTAGGTGATAAAAATGAAAGTATGACCCTAGAGGAATGCAACAAGTCGGGTACGGGGGTGGACTCCTAACTTTTCGACTTTGATTTTCCCTTTGATTAGAAGGCAAAACTAGCGTGCTAAAGCTATCGAGTAGCCACACTCGCTCGTTTCCCTTATCGGAAGGGGACACTCAAGCAAAATGAACCCTATAGCTAGTATGGGATGCAAAACCTAAAATGAGGGGAAAGGGGTTCGAGGATCATGCCAAATGATAAAACTAAGGAAAATGCGTGATATGTGGTGAACAAGCAAATGATGTGCTAACGAGGGGAAATCCCTAAGGGTCTAGCGTTGGACTAGCCCATTCTATGAATTCCGACTAGCGTTGGACTAGTGGAAACGATAAAAGAAGCCACAACTAGCGTTGGACTAGTGTGGTGACGTACATTCATCCATTCCATTCATTCATGGTTATAAAAGCAAGTAGACATGCCAAAACGCTCGTAAACACATAACACGTAGCACTTAGCATGCTCGACTAGATGCAAGAGCCTACTAAAGCAATTAAACATGTAGCAACAAAAATAAGCAACCAAGGGGAAGGGGAAATGGACCAGATGCTCTCCGAGCCCTATCTATTACAAGCCAAGAGGTGTACACATACCCCATAAAAGTATAAAGGGGAAGGGGAAATGGACCAGATGCTCTCCGAGCCCTATCTATTACAAGCCAAGAGGTGTACACATACCCCATAAAACTTAAATAAAAGTAAATGCAAGTAAATGCATGCAAGGAGGTAAGGAAAGCGAAGTAGGCATGCATATTCACATAACACGTAGGAGCACGTAGGGTCAAATGAAGTGCAAATGAAGGATAGAGTGTACCTCCCTTGAAGCGACGCCCTAACGTAGTGAAATTACTAACTTACCCTCCAAAATAATAAAAAGGTCAAGGTACCACTTAAATTATCAAATAATCACATGAAACAAAAATTAAATATGAAAAATGAAAGTTAAACACTAAATTGAGTCAACTAAAGTATTTACATAGACAAACCAACCATGTACAAAGCAATTAATGCAAGAGGGACTTAATTAGAAGGACTGAAAATTTCTGAAAGAGAGTAAAATAAAATACCAAAATTAATGACTTAAGATGAGACCCATGAAAATCAAATGCAAAAATGTGATTAGAACACAAATCCAAACTAAAAATTTCTATTAAAACTTATTGAACCTCAAAATGCATCCTAAAACTCACTAAACGTCTTACCTAAAATCATGTCAAAGCAAACCAAAAGCAATTAAGATTCTAGAATGACAAAAGTGATTAAATTATCCAACTAATTGGACCATAACAAGACAAGGGGGAACTTAGGGGGTTAAAGTGCAAGTGTTTTAGGACCTAATTGTAAGAACAAACACATAATTGGGCCTTTGAAACATGGATGGAAACTAAGGGGAGTAAAGCTGCAATTTTTTTTTAGACATTCTTCATGCAAAGCATGCATACGAGGTTCTGCATTTTAAACTTGCTGCAGCTAGAGTGTCGGCTGCACTTTCATCTTCAACCATAGAACTCAAGAACTAACTCAAACTTTGAATTAACGAATCAACACACAACTTGGACCTCTAAATAAGTGCAGCACAGAAAAAGAAATGATGCAAGACATGGGAACTTTTCATGCAAAAACCATCATACATTCTGGTTTCTGCAACTTCCGTTGCTTTAAGCATTCAACAATCCTTTGGCAGCCAAATTTTCATGTTAATCCTCAAACCAAAACAACAAACTCATCAATTACAATCCAATAGTAACCAGCTCGTCAACAAGCAAGGAAGATTCAAACATGAAGCAACCATTGAGGACCCAAACAAACAGCAAAAGCAAAAAAGAATGAAAGACGCACGGAGAAATGCAGCTGGCTCCTGATGAAACCAGCGGTGGCATCATCATGTTCAAAAGATTTTTAAACTGCCTCACTCCAACCACCAAACATCAGACCTAAGAAGAAAATTTAGCTAAACAAAACTGCAGTTACCAACAAGAAACAACTCTATGGTCATCGCTGCGCCCGAAACAGAATTCAAGACCTCAAAACAGATTTTTTATGCATCGACCTTTGGCCACACACAATCTACAATCTGGCCATAGAATCATCAAACATTCTGCGCTTTTTAAATATGAGACCCCTAATTTGAAACCCAGAAAAATCCGAAAGCAAAAGATGCAAACTTTAGCCATTTTCAGCAGTAAACTTCGGACCGTGCATTCCCAGATTGCAACATAAGCACAATCATTGAACAACAACCAAGAACATGCAGCCTGCTAACCAGATTCTACAGCATTTAAGTAAGCAAACAACCCATGATACAAACAATAGCAGCAAAAGGCAACAGCTTTAGACTGTCCAATGAAAGGGACCGCACGAAAATAGCATCTTTCTAGCAACCAAATCCACAACGCATGAGTCCAGAATCTCTGGTCTACTAAGCTTGAAGCTTCAGGGAAATGATACAAGACTAATCTAAAGGAAAGGATGGATTTACCTGAGGATGCTAGCGTAATCACCGAACCCAGAAATTATGCTGCAGCGATTTCCAGTAATGCAGAAACCGTTACTTCAAGCTTCAATCTCTTGGCCTGGGAGATAATTTCAGCCGCCCATTGTTGACTCAAGCTTGTTCCTTCGCTGGTTTTTTCACTCACACAGCCGAGAACTCCTTTGCAGTTTCCTTTGCTCCCTCTTACTTGCTATCTCTCAATCTACTCTCTTGCTTTCTTGTCCTCCGTTCTTGCCTCTCTTTTCTATCTAGCCGAACCCCCCTTTTCTTCTGTTTTTCCAGATTTCTTAGGCCCAAACCCCAGCTCTCACTTTTAGTTTTGCTTTCGCTGTTTCACTCTATCCTCTCTTGCTCACCGAAAACTCCCCAGATTATCCCAGCTTTCTTTTCACTCTCTCTCCCGCCACCCTTGCTCCTCAGTTTTTCTTTTTGTTCCCTCTCCTCTCGGTTCCCTCTTAGCCCGTTAATGCTCTCCCCCAAAAAACCTTACGGCTGCTCCTTTCTTTTCTATTTATACATCCCGTGGAACTCCCTCAATCCTCACCTCAAAGGTGAGGATGGGAGGTTCATTTCCACCCCAAATTCCAGCCCTCCGATGTCTATTGAGGTTGTCCTTTGCACGCTGCAAAAAATTGCAGCGTGCATGCTTCTTTTTTTTTTTTTTTTTTTTTAACATAACTTGATAATTACAGAAATGATAAAATATAATAATAACAAAATTACACAAATCAGGTAATAATAATAACAAAACAAAAATAATTTTAAACAAAAAAAACTAAACAAAAATGGCCATTTTTTAACTTTTCAATTTTTCATTTTTCATCATTTTCTTTTTCTCAAAATAACTTAATAAAAATAACTAAAGTGCCCAAAGATTGAATTTAAAGAAATAAACCTATTTTTGTGAACAAATTTTCCTTTTTCCTTTTTCTCTTTTTTTTCATTTTTCCAATCCAACTAAAGCCTATTTTTTTTGAGTTTTTCTTCTTTTTCCTCTTTTTCTTTAATTTTCTCTTTTCTCCTTTTTTATGATTTTTCATTTTCATTTTTCTTTCAAGAAAGCATTGAATAAAAACAAAATGACCAAAACATATTTTTGATGTTTTCCTTCTTTTTTTTTTTTCTAAAAACTCTATGCTAATTTTAAACTTAAAAGCTAAAACTAAAAATTAAAACTAAAAGTAAACAAGAATAAATAGCAAATGAAATAGGTCAACTAAAAGGGCGAAAATGAATAAAACTAAAACATCATAACAACTAATAGTGCAAAACACACCATAACGAACTGAAATGCAAGCAATTTAAAATGAAAATCATGAAATAGATGCTACATAAAATTATTCAAAATTTGGTGTCTACAACTAGCACCACTTTGTTAGGGTTTGAGTAAGTCCTCTAACAATCATATGAATACCTAGTTCGACGAACTGTGGTCCACTGCCAAAGAGGGACCCAAGGCCTCTCTCGATAACGAATCGCTAGAAAGTGCCTCAGAGATGACCCATCTCCATCATTTCCTTCCATAACCCACAAAACTAAAGCTTAGGACCATATGATCACTGGTGCCATTCCAAAATTTAGTTTAAAATTTATCACGAATTTATATGACCAAAAGTTCACGACTAAAAACATCTAACCCTACTCCAGGTATTTCAAACCTAGCACTCTGATACCAACTGTGATGCCCCCACCTCTCCCTAAGGCAAACCCTAGGGTATCAGCGGAACGCCTGCCCAACTCTCGTCAGGACTCACGCACTCGTTCGAACTTAATATAGAGCCACATAACAATTATCAGCTTAAGTAAGAAATACTTAGAATATACAAGCCACAACTCCAAGGTTAACAATTATAATTACAACCCACCAACCAAGAGTAACAAAAGTTATACTTTAAGAGTCACCAAATTCATACTAAAATATACTAGCTTCCACCAAAAGTTGCTAGTGTAGGAACTCCAATTTTCACCTCCAAAGCCTGTTAAGAAAGAACAAACTTAAAGGGATGAGCTAACACTCAGTGAGGCCAAGAAAACAAGCAAGCAAGTAAGCACGTAGAACCAATTAATCGAATAGCATGCTTAAAAGCAACTTTAAACATGACATTTCATTTAAGTGCACAAGTAATAATTAACACACAAGGAATGATACATGAGCTCTCAAGAGTTATTTTCACGTCTCAACCGGTTCAAACCATCTGGGGTTGACTCTCTGTCAACCCAAGTAGTAATATGACCGTAGTGCTCCACTTAGTTCCTCCATCCAACATAACACCCTTTCGGATCCGGAACCAAACACGCATGCATGAGGTGACGATACTATTCGAGTATGCCAAGCGAGATCTCAAAAGATTAAGCTATAATATTGTTCAAGGTTCACCAAGCTTCTCGACCAAATCCTTGCTGGCTCGAGTTACAAGGTTAGCCAATGGGTTGAGGCATCCTCGCAAGTATAAGGGTCGATGAGACAATGCTCCAATCGATTTAGAGCCAATCATAGTTCTGAGTCGGGATGAGCAGTACTGCCTACCCGAATAGGGCGTGATACCCTTAGCCGCTCAGTGCTCACGACTTAAAACATATTTATGTACAAGTACAAGTCATATATATTCATCTAACAAGTATCATGTAATCAGGAGAGAGAGAGAAAGAGAGAGAGGACGAGAGCGGTAAAGTACACCATTGTCTCGGCAAATTCACGTATCATATAGCACTTATACAAATCTCAATTTAATCATATTAACATCAAACATGCACTTGGTACTCATCAAAAGTCAAGGCAAAACAAGAGCAAAGCGAGAGTCAGATGTGCTCTTCGACGTTCTCGTGACCACCTGAGACATGCAAAGCCATGATTATCTAGGTACTCGATCAAGGTTATAAAGAAAAATATTTTCTTGCTACCTACTCTCAAGGTCACAAGTCGAGTCGAGTTAAAAGAGCTTTTCTCACTAAAACTTTGAAATAATGCTCAAAGAGAACTCGAACGTCGTTTTCGATTCATGTCGTGATAAGTAATATCAATTTCAAAAGAAAGTGTCATATATACTTTTGGCACGAAAATCGAAAAAAGGAAAAATGATTTTCATTTCTCAAAAACTTCTAGTCCTATGTCCAAGTTTTAAGAATATAAGGAATGTTCACATTATCCAAACTAATGGAGTTAAAACTCATCCAAAACTCCACTCATTTTCATAGTAAATGTCAAAACTAACGGTTTCAAGGTTCGAGTATAAAACTAGTGAAATTCACCAAGAATTACTCTAGTGAAAACACTCCCTTTTTAGAGTTCAAACTCTTGGAAATCGAGGGCATAAGAATAGGGATTGAAGTCCATAACTCAAGTATGAAAAGAGGTGCTATTAGCCAAGAAAGTTAAGCAACCAAGAAGAATCATCAAAAGAGGTTTAATCCTTTGGAAACCAAGATTCAAAATAAAGATTTAAAGTTCAAAAGTGACGTTGTGTTCAACCATGAAATTAAACTTAAAACCGACTACAATCTCAAAGAGAAGTTGAAAATGTTTAAAAGAGTACTTTGGTTGAAACCAGAAAATTTCCAGTTTGGTGCGACACTACTTGAAAAAATTGTATCTCGAGTTCCGTAAGTTCAAAATTTGGAAACTTTATACCGTTGAAAACTAGACTCAATGCACTAAATTTCTCTAGAAGACACTTTCCTCAGACTCCAATTCGAAATCATTCAAAGTTTGGTTCAAAGTCACTATTTCAAATAGGACAGAGCAAAACAGGTTTACAATTTCAATAAAGTTTGGAAATTAGGCAAAATTTGTAGAATGGAATCCCTTGAAATTTATACCACTAATAGAATTCCAAATCTAGTTTCAAATGCAACAAACGGAACCCAATTCGGACCTTTCTACATCAAGATACAATGGTTTTAAGAAAACTGAATTTTGGAACCTGTTATACGAAATTTCCAATTTTAAAGGCTTGACAGAGTTTCAAAATCTGGTTATAACTAAAGTTACATAATTAGTGTGGTTTGTGATGTTGAGAACAAGAGTCAAAATTCTAAAAATCATTAGAAGGAACTATCTTAAAATTCTGTAGACACCAAATTTTGAGCTTAAACTTTATTCATTTAATTAATTTAATTTTAGACTTATTTGATTCAATTTTAGGTTTTTATTTTATTTTATTTTATTTTATTTTATTTTGTTCTTGTTTCGTGTCTCTCATTTTATTTTAATTGATTTAAAAAAAAGGAAAAAAAGGAAAAAAGAAAAAAGAAAGAAAAACAGTAAAAATGGCAAATGGGGGGCATGCATTGGGACAAGTGTCCATTTGTATTTTGGACAACACAACACCTAAGGGATTAGGTGTCTAGACACTTGGTGGCTTAAGGAATTGGGGATGGCCAGCTGAAAAGGGAAAAGAGAAAAAAGCCACGAAAAAAGGGGAAGCTACGGGGGAACTAGGAAAATCGGAGAGAGGAAGAAAAAGGAGGGCGGCGGATGGGGATAAGAAAAGAAAAAACTAAGGCGTGGCTGGGGTTTGGAGGGTAGCAAAAGGAAAGAAACAAAAAGAAAAAAGAACAACGCCGCCAGAAATGAGACGGCGGAGAGAAAAAACAAAGGGAAAGTGGCGGCGGACAAAGATTAGCAAGGGGGAAGCTATCGGCCAAGCAAGAAAGAAAAGAACAGAGCAAAAGGAAAAACGACGGAAACTAAAAAAGGGGGATCTTCGGCTAAGGAAAAAGAAGAAGAGAGCTATGAGGACAGAACCAAGAGAGAAAAAAGGACTTAGAGAGTAAGGGGTGGCGGGAAGGTTTGAGGAGAAAAGAACCACGGACCAAAAAGAGAAGGGTGGCGGCTAAGGCTGATGATCTGGGCAGCGAAGGAGCTGGAAAAAGCTGAGAAGGAAACCGAGAGAGCTCTCGGATGGAGGGGCTGAAAACGCAGATAGCAAAAGACTAAGAAAGAAATGGCAGCAGCAGCGCCGCCACCGCCTTCATCCCCTGCTGCCATTCTCGAGACCATCGTTCCAGAAACTGCCGTCGCTCACTGAGCCATCACCACCTCATCGGACACCCATCACCATCGTCTGCAAATCTTCAACCGAACAGATGCGGTAAGTCATCTTTCCCCTTTAAGAATTCTGTCTTCTCTTCAAGCTTAGACCCATAAGAATCTCAAAACAGAGATTGGCTTATTGTGATTTTTATGTTGATTGTACGCCATTTTGAGCATACATGCTTTCTGTGTTGATTGGGATTGAATGTCTTTATGTTTCTTACCAATTCTTGGGCTGATTAACTTCAAATTGAACAAAGAATCGGTGGATTTTCTTATGCTTATTTGGTGTTCGATGAAATGCCGAGCTAAAAAATTCTTATTGAAAGATGCTTTGTTTGCACTTTTTTTTTCTCGTGTGAAGAAATCGGTTAAGTTGGTCAATTCGTTTCCTCACGTTTGAGAAATTTTGATGCATTGCTGTCTTCCATTTTTCCGTTTCTCATGATTCCGGTCGAATGAACTCAAACTGAAATGGTAAGAGAAGAAATTTGTGTGATTTTCATGTTGATTGAAAAGGGCTAGAATAAAACTGATTTTTCGAATTGGCTCTGTTGTAAGAAAGACGGAAGTGTCGGATTGATGTCTGATCCGTGGGGAAGAAGACCGGTGGTCCGAAACTACAATTTCAGTCCCTCCATTTTAGTTGGTTTTTGTAATTTAACCCCAAAGTTTTGGGACTTCATAATTTTGCCCCCAAGACTTTTATAAATGCTTTCAATTGGGTCCCTGTTACAATTGCAAATTAGTCCCTAAACTTTATCTTTCTTTCAATTTTTGCCCCGAAGTTCTGGGAATCATGATTAGGCCCTAAAAACTTTCTGATATTTGCAATTGGGTCCTTGGCAACTCCATTGCTTGTTTACTTCAATTAGTCACCATACTTTGTTTAAATTGTATTTAATTCATAATTTTAAGGTCTTTACAACCAAGCGAGTTTGTGTTTTGCATATTTTTTTAAATTTTTTCAAATAAATTGGTACCCTGACCTTTTCTTTGATTTTGGAGAGTAAATAAGCAATTTCATTCCATTAGGGCGCCAACTCAAGGGAGGTACACCCTATCCCTTATTTCTTACTTTATTTGACCTTACGTGCCCTATGTGACTTTACGTGTTTAATTGCATGCCTCTTGAATGTTTATTTATTTATTTCATTTATTTATTTATTTGCTTCATTGGCTTTAGTTTTGTATATTTATTTTAGTTCAATTTTGATCATTTGAAAGGCACTTGAATGCCAAATTTGTAATAGTTAGGTACTTATTATTTATTTTATTTCCCCTTTTAGATTGTAGTAGGGCCTCCCTAATGTAATAGATAGGGCTTCCTTTGCTTGATTTGCCCTGTGATTTGCATGCTTACTTGTTATGTGTTATCGCTTTCCTAGGATTTAGCATCTAGATATGCATGTTTATGTGTTATGTGAATTACGTGCCCACATGCCTACTTGCTTTAACTATGCCCATTTACTTGTGTATATATGGTGAATGCAAATGCACGATATAACCGTGGCTAGTCCAATGCTAGTCATGGCTGTTTATTCCCGATCGCTCATAAGTCCAATGCTTGTGAGAGAGCGTTAGTAAAGGGCTAGTCCAATGCTAGACCTAATAGGGCCGTCCCTTGCTAGTACATACTCGCATGCCCTCGCTACATTTTCATGCATTTTTCTTAGTATGTTTTACATTTTTGCATGATCCTCTCCCCTTTCCCATATTCAAAGTATGATCTTTAGGATTTTACATTTCACTCTAGTCATTAGGGTCATTTGCCTGATTAGGTTAGGGAGTCACCCTTCTGGTAAGGGGAATGGACGAGTTTGGCTACACATAGCCTTAGCACGATCATTCTTTTTCTAACCAAAAGGAAAAGCAAAAGTCACGATTTAGGGTCTCCCCGTACCCGTCTTGCTTGCATTCCTCTAGGGTTCATGCATTTCATTTATCCACTATTACTTTGCACTCTTACTTCATATTCTATCCATTTTTCCATATTTTCACTTCACACAACTCTTATTTTGTACATTTTCACTCTGCCACTTGCACTTTATATACTACCACTGAGCACACATGCACTTCACGCTATCACTTTACATACCTCACATTGCATCCCCATTTGCACACTCCCACCTACACGCTATTTTTTTTATTATTACTTTTTCACTTCACACAAGCTCATGTTTTCACATTGCATACATTCATTCCATTAGCATTACTCGTGACCTCTTGGAAGGCTTATCCTTGGTTATCACAACTCATGTGATTTAGTCCGATCGAGCCTCTAAGAGATATTTGTCCCTTTCGATTCCTCATTAGGTTTAGGATTGCATTCATATTAGTTACATCCAAATGCGATACATCTTTTGGTTAGAAATTAGGAAAATCATGATTAAATCATGCAACTAGCTTAGGTTAGGTTGAGAGGGTGCCTTAGATATTGTCTTTGCCTTCCTTCTCTTCAACCGTGACCCCCGAACCATTTTCTCTGATTTATCGTAGATTTTGGAGTCAATCTAAAAAGGTTTTTTTACATTTTTAAATCCACATTTTTTGGGTGACTTGGTACACCCTAACTCGATACCAAGTGGCGACTCCTACACTCTTATCAAAACCTTTTTAGATTACTATTTTGGCCAAACCGTCGCATTTCAAAGTCCCATGGCCTTTTTTCTTTTTCACACACATCACCAATTTAAAAACCATACTTCACTCATTCTTGTTTTTACTAAAAATGGGGCGCGACAAATTCGTTTTGCTAGATAAGTGAAATTGAGCTACAAATTGCAGCCAAGACTGTTTCTCGGACGAAAGCATTGAGGAAATTTAGTTATCTTTGCCACTTCACTAGGCTTATAGGAAATGAATTATGAGGTATATTTTATACCAACGGAAAGCCCTCGGAATCTAGTTTCGGATGCCACAAACAGCAATCGATTTCAACTCCCAGACAAAAAGTTATGATAAAAAAGTGAGCACTAGTTGGGTCTCCTGGTCAGAAAAGTTTCCAGATTTCTTCCTCACTTAAACCCTACTTTAACTCAACTAATTGTAAAGCTTTTTGGGAGATATTTAGTACACATAACCACCAACATGTATCAAGCATTATTGCACATAATAACATTAAAATTCGAAATTAACATGAGAGTTTCAACAAGACAAAATTCGGACAGCATGCCTCTCTCATTCCTCTAGCTTTCTTTTTCCAACTTTCCAACTAGAGCTAACCATATCTTCCCATAACAAGCATCAAACCAGCAATTAAACATATAAAATCTTCAAGGTCTCTACCTATAAAGCCACCTCAAGTCCACTACTTAATGTCAAGGTTCTTGTGAACTCATCAACAACCCAACAACTAAACTAACTAGATTAACTTACTACTAAGATTTGGGAGGAAAAGTTGAGGTTTCTTTGGATGATTATCTTGCTGCCAAGATGAAGACTAAACACTAGGGTTTGAGCTCTTAAATCACCAAAGTTTCTTCCTTGCTCAAGTCACTTTCCAAGCTTGTATGAAGAACCAAGATAAGAGCAAATTTAGAGAGCTTTGTTGGAGGAAAATGGAAGACAAGAGAGCTGAAATTTTTGTGAGGAAATGAGGGAGGGGGATCGGCCAAGAGGAGTGGAGAGGAAGAAAGGTTTTGGGTGGTAGTTGGGTGATTTAGTGGTGTCTAAGAAGGATTGACATAAAGGTATTCTTGGTGCCCAAAAGTCAACAATCGATTAGTGAGTAATTAGTGCTCCTAATTGAGTTTAACTTAACTCACTCACTTCTAATCTCTCAATTAACTTTTTTTAGTCTACTATTAATCATCTTTAATTCTCCAAAATTATTGTACTCTAGGACCGAACCTGTCTCGAAAAAGTGCATTCACTATTTCTCGTTAAACGAGCCGCAGAAAAATTAAATTCGCTAACGAAACGTTTTAAAAATATAAATGAGACATTGTTCCATACAAATGGATTTAAAATGAATGAAATAAATTATTCGGAGTAAACGGAAAAATAAATAATTAAATAAACCAGTAAAATAAAATAAAAGTAAGTAAATAGAAATCCAGGTCCTCACATTTGGGCTGTAAGCTGAACCTTGAATTATGTATTAAGACATTTTGGAGATGAACGCTTCGGCTTGTAATACTTAGTATTTATTGGTGTTATTGAATGTTTTACTCGTACTTCTTGTCTTGAGGTATTAGTATGTCCTGACCAGAGTTGGGCAGGCAACCCGTCGACCCCTCTGGTTCGCTTTAGGGGAAAGTGGGATCGTCACACTGTGAGAAAAAAAAAGTTCTCAAAAAATATAAAAGATTGTGACATATTCGCTAACATTCCAAAAAATATTTTGATTCCTTAGACATTTTGTGAGCCTTTTAGGCTGCACATATGTATTTTTTTGAGTGAACTACTATAATCTCGAGCAACAAAAGAGAGTTAAAGGTAATTGAGATTAAACTAATTAATTTTATAAACAAGTTGAAAGAATATGCTTATAAAAAGGTTCATTAATATTTCAATTCTGAATATCATATTTTGTTAAAATTATAATCCACAAATTGATATTAAAGTTCATATATTATCAATTTCAACCATACAATACACTTAGTCTAAAATGGATATACCATGATATCCCTAAGAATTTTATAAAAAAGAACATAATTTTTATATGTTCACATCAGTCGCCTCATATTGCTTTCTCCAAGTGATTCTATTTGCATTACCATTTGAATCTGATTTTTTAAATAAATCAATGTGTATAATCTTGTACATATCTCAATAGTTCTCAATAGTTTCACAATTTAATAATGATATTGTCAATGCTCGATTCAACAATTTTTTTGAAATCAACTTTATTGAGATGAATTATGTTATATAAAAGATGAGTTAAAACAAGTAGAGCATGTAAGCAGAACATATATTATGAGGTCCGAAATTCTTTTTTACTGGCCCATTTATTTATTCATTTGCTCCAATTAATTTATTTTATTCATTTTAATTGCATCTGTATGGTACATTGTCTCATTTTATATTTTTAACACATTTGCCCTTAAACTTAATTTTTCTGTCGTATAATTAATGAAAATTTGAGAAAACACGTTTTTCGAAGTAATATTTGGTCTGAGAGTGCAGTGGTCTTAGAGAGTTAAGAATGATCAATTGTAGATTAAAAAAAGTTAATTAAGGGATTTGAGGTAAGTGATTTGAATTAAACTCAATTAGAAGCATTAATGGATCACTATTCACATGTTGACTTTTGTACCATAAAAAGTGGCTTTATGTCACTTCTTTTTTCTACTCACATCACAGAAATCAAACAAAATCACTCTCTCTTCCTCCCTCTCATGGCCGAACCTTCCTCCTCCTTTAGCCAAGAAAATTTCATCTTCTTCCTCTCAATCTTGCTCACTAAACTTGCTTCCAACCTTGCTCACATCTTGGATCATCTTCAAGTTTGGTAGAAGACTTGCTAGAGGGAAGATTCTTGAAGGTTTAGTATTTGGTTTCTTGAGATTTTGCTTGTTATCCTTGGAGGAAGGTATCTCCAAACTCCAATTTTTCTTCCATCCTTTCGCTAATTTTTAGTCAAATAAACTTGAGGTTGTTTGTAAGGCCCGAAGACAACCTAAGAGGGGGTGAATTAGGTTAATTATAAAACTAATTAAGTTATGAGCATTTTTTGCTCAATATGAAATTTACCCTCTTTCTAAAAGATTACACAATGAATCAATCAATGAATGAACAATATCACTTGAGAGAAGTAGAAGATATAAGCCATTTAAAGATCACAAGATAACAATAAATAAATAAGAAGGGAAGAATTGCAAACCAATTGACTATCAAGCTCCTCTTGAACTTGTAGATCAATTCAAACAAGTTTCTTCAAATTGATGAAATACAATCAATCTTGTGTACAAAGGAAGGCTCAGTTCCTCCTTGCCCCAATCTCCACTTGGTCAAACTAGGAAGTTTTACTATCTCTCAGGACAACCCTCACAGAGCTACACTATTGAAGTATTCACTCACAAATGAAAAGTTTACAATGAATTTCTCACCGCCAATACTACAAATCTTCCTTGGAGAGTGTTTTCTCACTAAAACTACTCTATGGGCTTGTTTGGAAGTGAAGTTTTTGGTCTAGTTTTTTAGCTACTAGTTTTTTAACAACTTTTGCTACAGGAACCCAAAAAAACTTATCAAAAATTTTTACCTACACACTTCAAAATAATACACAAAAAACTTTCCCTTCAACTTTTCTTCTTCTTTTTCCTCCCCCACCCAACCGGCCACCACCTCCACCACCGCTTCTGGAGACGGTAACTATTCCGGCCAAGTTTTGCCGGCCCTCCTCTTTTTTTTTTCTCTTCCTTCCCCCTCCCCTCTTTCCCTCTGCCTTTCCCCGCCACCTTCCCCCTTTGTCCGCCGCCATCTCCTCCCCTCATCACCAGCGCACGCCGCCACCTCGCCGCACGTCTCTCTCCTCTCGCGCGTTTCTCGATCTCCGCGGCCGGACACCGCTGCCCACGGCTGCGTGACTCCAGCGACACCACAGCCCTTCTCTCTCCCTCGCAACGCCGACGAAGCCACCACCACCTCGCGCGACTCCAGCCCAACCGCCACCTCTCGCTCGCGCCACGCCCCCTGGCTCCATCGTGCGCCGCCGTTCCTCCTTGGCCGCGACCCAAAGTCCTCACGCATTCTCTCTCCTCTTCGCAACTCCCACCTCGCCACCATTCCTCTCAGCTCCCTCCACCACAGCGCAGGGGTGGGGGAGGGGGGTTGCGGGCAGAGGGGTGGCGGGCAGAGGGAGAGGGAGGGGGAGGGGGAGCTTTTGCAGGGATGGCGGGGCTGAGGGAGAAGGCGGGGGAAGGGGTTAGCGGGGCAGAAGGGGAAGGGGAGAGGGGGGTGGCGGGGCACAGGGGGTGGCGGGGGAGATGAGGAGAAGGGGAAAGGGAGGAGAGGGGTAGCTGAGGTAACGGGGAAGGGGAAGGGGGAAGGAAGAAGAAGAAGAAGAAGAAGAAGAAAGAAAAGAAAAAGGAAAGAAAGAAAAAGAAAAAGAAAAAGAAAGAGAAATGGAAAAAAAAAATTTTACCTTACAAAAACGTCTACAAAATTTTTTTGCTTACAAAAACTGCTACAAAATTTTTTCAAAAACTTCTACAGTGCACTACAGTAAAATTTTAGACAAACTCCCAAAAAACTCAGGTTCCAAACAAGCCCTATATCTTTTGTATCTTTAGTGTGCAAAACTTATTTGAAGTTTCTGACCATGCTCTATTTATAGGAGACCAAGAAAGTGTTTCATTAATACTTCCAACAGATAGAAAGTAGCCGAAAAGTCAACTAGTCTTTGGGAGTATCCGACGTCCGGTCCATCTGAAGCATGCGTCCAACAGCAGGCAGTGAGTTTGAAAAATCTTCTTCAATTCAATCGGACGTCCGGTACTCGCGTCTGAAAGCAAACAATGAGTTAGAAGAAATATCCCAATTCTATCGGACGTCCGATATTGTCTTTATGAGCGTCCGACAGCTTTCGTCGAGTTTGAAGGATCTTATCGAACATCCGGTACTTCCGTTCGATAGCAGACAAAGAGATTGAAGGATTCTATCAGACGTCCAATGCTTGTATCCGATCGAGGTCAATGAGTTAAGGGGAATGTCTTATTTCCTTCGGACGTCCGGTGATGAAGTTCTTCATGCGTCCGAAGTTGAGCAATAATTATCGGACGTCTGATCCTGTCTTCACAACCGTCCGACAGCTTTCAGCAACTTTTGTTTCTTTCAATTGCACTTGATCTTTGAATCTGATTTGCTTCATAAATGAAAGTATATCTTGAAGAGATATTAGTATTATCCATTTATTTTGTAAACATCAAAAGCTAGGGACTAAGATCAACATTCTCCCCCTTTTTTATGATGACAAAACAATGGATGGAGGAAAGAAAAAAGATTGAGCATAAGCTCCCCCTCACTCATTGCATCCAAAATTTTTAAGGGCCAAACTTATAATCTCAGAATAACATCTATTTATCCCCCTTTTTGTCATCATAAGATGAGAGTAAAATCCTGCAATCATATTCTGTGAGGACTCGTAAAATTTACTTATTTAATCTCCTATTTCTAGTTTATTTAATTATTTATTTGGTCTTTTACTCCGAATATTATTTTCTAAGCTCTTGAGACCTAATTACATGAAAATATAGTTTCATTATATTTTTAAAGTGACTTGTTTCAAAAATTAATTTCCGGAAGCTCGTTTAGTGAAAATATTGAACACGTCTTTGGAAATCTTGACCGATTGAGAGTACAATAAGTTTGGAATATTGGAGACATGTACAATGGACCTAAATTAGATATTTTAATGTTTAAATACTCAAGTGATAGTTATTAGTATTGTCGTTATAAGAATTTCTCGGAAGTTTCGCGTTATCGTGCTTAAATTGGAGATACGCGTTTTCACACGCGCGATTCAAATTTAGGAACTTTAGACCCTTATTTTGGGACAATTAAGAGTGAATAATATTTATATGAATATAAGTGCATTAGAGGTTTAGTGTACTAGTGAAACAAACGCTAGAGGAATTGAGCACGAAACGCGCGAGAGTGCGCGCGGTAGTAGAGTTGACTTTTGCACAAATGGGCCACACACTTGAAGTTTCTCTTGGAAGCTAAAATCTGATCACTCTCTTCTCTCTCCTCTCGCCATTTCAGCCGGCCATCTCTCTCTCTCAAACCACCATTGCTCTCTCAATTTTTACTTCACAAAACCTCACCAAATCTTCACTCAAATCCTACCAAAATTTCACCACACTTAGCTTAACACTTGAGGAGTATTTTGAGCTGCAAAAGGGAGCTGAAAAACCACGGTTTTCTGGAGCAAAGAGTGATCGAAATTCTGCTCTTGAACCTCCAACCAAGTGAGTGATGATCCAACCTTAGAAACTTGTCATTTGGAGGTTATCTTACCTAGTTAAGTTCATTTATGCCATTGGTTAGCTTTGTTTATGGTGTAAAATGAAATGGGTGGGCTCTATGTACTCCCACCTTTGTCTTGGGGACTGATCTCATGCTTGATGATGGATTTAATGTTGGTTTAGTGCTCAAAATGGTAGATTAATGGTGTATAACTAGTAGAAACTTCAAGGAGTGCATGGAGTAAAAAGTTCCGATTTTGCCCCTGCTTTGATCGTACCCTTTTCTGCAGAATTTTGAGGGTTTAATGGCTTGTATATGATTTTTATATGTTGTATAGATGGTGTATAAAATTTCATTGAAAAATATTGAGGTTTGGTTGGTCAAATGAATTATTTTCGTGAAGCTAGTGAACCTAGGAACTGTTCCCGTAATGCTCAGACAGCTTGCTTGTTTCGTTCATAACTCTGTACTCCGATATTGAAATTGAGTGTCATCGGTGGAATTTAAAATTAGACATTCCCAGCTTTCCATTGGTACCAAATGTACGTTCTGGTTCCACTTCAGTGAGCCACACCATTCGTTTGAAAATGACTGCCCTGTTTCGTTGCTCTCTAGGAGACAGGACAGAAATTACATCTTGATGCTCAAAAACGAGCTGTTTGTGGATAGAATTTGAAAATGGTTTCTTCTAAGAAAATTCAGCTTTATGAGAGTTATTTCCAACGCCATCAACCACGTCCAATTCCAAGTTGAATTGAGTGAGTTGTGACCAAAGTTTGAAACTGCTACAGTGATAGAATTTTCCACTTGGACAGATTTGTAACTAACAATGATTTGGGATTTGTTTTCCGAAGCTTCTTCATATAAATCACCTATCAAATGCACCTTGGACATATTTTAGACATTTCTTACTGGAATGGACCATGTTTGAAATGTGCCCTGGCCAAACATTTGAAAAACGGCAAAACGGAAGTTCAAAGGCAACTTAGCCTTAGAATTTCTTGTGGTTTCATTAACCGACTTTCCGTGCATATTTTTCTATGAAATTTGGTAGAGAAATAACTCTTATATGGTCGTATATACACACCAAATTTGGTGCTATTCCGAGGTCGTTTTGATGTTCAATCAAACTTCCAAAGTTCATGATTTAAGTTTGAAAACCCTTGTTTAACAAGGAAATTTTGGTAACTTTGGGTCACCATATCTTGGTGCTCGAAACTCCGTTTCTCATTTCGCTTATTTTTTTTCTACTCGTGGATTGCAACACTAATTGATTTCCAAATTTCAAAGGTTAGTTCAAAACAAGTGAATTTTGCCGAATTTCCAAAGTTGGCCAAAAACCAACTTAAATCTGTCTTGGTAATTCAAGTTACCAACTTTGAGCCAAAATTTGAGTGCCTTTCACTTACATTCATGGAAAAGTGTCTTCTAAGAACTTTTAGTACTTTCAAAGAGGTTTCCAATGGTACCAAGTTTTCCAATTTTTGACATGTAGAATGTGAGATACGATTTTTCAAAATATCGTATCAAACATGAAAATTTTCCGAATTTCCAAGGGAAGGGAGTTTTCAAATACTCCTTATTCCTTCGATATTACTCGAACATTTTCTACTTGATTTCCAAAATGAAAACTCGATTGCTCATGTACTTTAAGAAACTCCACTTGAACATCGATTTACGAGTAATTGAGGTTCATTTTCATAAGATTTCCTTAGATTGCACTTGCGTACAATCTTCCTCGATAATTAGAGATTCGTAGTGATATTGAGTGGTACTTGATTATTGTTTGCTCAGGCACTCGAGGGAATCTCCAAGAGGAACCCGGAGCGGACACCTAAAACGCTTGTTTGAGAACTACTCGCTTGTTTTGACTAGGTGAATGTTCCATATAGGAATACGTAATTGAATAAGTCTAGGACATGCTCATTTCATGATTATTAAGTGTTAAGTATTATGTGTTAAGTATTTACCATACTCATGCCTATTTAAGGAATGTATACTTGCATTGCATATCTACATGAATTGGTTAAATGATTAACCATATCAAATGACCATATGAACTCGATACATGCTTAACTTGCTAGATTGCTTGCTTAACCTACTCGGTTTTGAAAAAATGGAGTCGAGTGTGTACTTTATCGCACTCGTTCTCTTTTGAGATGAATAACTCATGCTTGGAAATGCTCAAATAACATGACTTGGTATGCTATGGTTGCATACGTCGTTGGAGTGAATCTCCTCGACTCTCACATGGTAAAAATGGGGTAACGGCCAATGATGGCCTATTAATATGACAAATGCCTGTCAATTAACCGTCACTACTCAACCGTTACCCGTCAACCGTGAACCGTTTACCAACCCATATGACTACCTGATTACTTGACTATTTGCTCACATGATTTCCAATCCGCATGATTATTTGATATCTATGAATTACATGCTTCCCTGAAATCAACTTGTATTGCTTACGTGCTTACGTGCTAAGTATCCACTTGATTACTTGATTATCATGAATCACATGTTATATGAAGCTGTCCATCATTGTTAGGCGAGTGTGTACTTTACCTCACTCGACCTACTCAAATGATGAATTTTACCTTTTGTCGAATTACTTGATTACTTGTGCATGTTGTAAGTTCTAAGCTGAACTGGGCCCTGCTCATGGTTACTAACCTACTCGAGCAAGGACTGGGCTCGGTCGGGTAGGTTGGAACCTTGGGACACCGTTTCGGTATACTCGAGTATTACCACTGGAGAGATAAGGTGATGGCCAGTCAAACCGAGGGGATCCGGAAGTCATAAGGTGCAGATGACCGACAGAGTTCCACCGGAGCACCGTATCCTACAGTATATGTTTACCTTGTATCATGATAATTGTTTCATGCTAAAATGTCAACATGAAATCCTGAGCTATGCCTGTGATATGCTCTATACCTGTTACCTATCCAATGTACTCATATCATGATACCTGTTTCATGTTAATGCTCCATACCTGTAACATGCTTAATTACTCGTACCTGTAATAAGCTCCAATCACTCGTGAACTATACATGCCAATGTCTTGAACCATGATAACTGTCTCATGATAAATGTCTCATACCATGATACGTGTCTCAAATTACCCGTACAATGATTATCACCTCATGATAACATGCCATTGCGTAACCTTGAACTATACATGTGGTATGCTCCCTTTACTTGATTTATTTGAACTGTTAGAGTGTCTTGGAACCTCGCTGGGCTGTGTAGCTCATCCCACGTTGTGGTTTTCTTTTATAGGGTTCGAGACCAAGGGTGCTCGTGAGTAGTACTAGATTATTTTCTTTTGAAGACTTAAAATTATATTATAATGGATGACTATTGTACCCTTTTCCGTTGGGTTGTATTTAAGCTTGAAAGTTGCATAATTGTATGTGTGAGATATTTGAAGTACTTTAATTATGTATTGAAGTTACTTAAAGTATTTCGAGCTTTTAAATGATGGATTGTTGTGAGTCCTGGCGAGAGTTGGGCAGGCGTCTCGCGGATACCCTTTGGTTCGCCTTAGGGAGAAGTGGGGGCGTCACGTTGGTATCAGGGCTTGGGTTTCAAATCTTTGTAGTGTATCCTAGGTTTAAATGTTTAGGATGCTGGACTGTGGGACTGGTCTGAAAGTTAAATGATTGCTTGTAGCGATGAAATTTAGAGCCACTTCACGTGGTCTCTACAAAGGAGCAAGATGGGGTCAAGTGGTGTTATGGTCCTTACTATGTGATTGAGTAAAGGCTTAAGTGCCCTTCTAGAAATGTAAGTTGTGAATCATGAATGTTATAGGTTGTAAAACCTTTATCATGATATTTGGAGGGAATTTGATATGTACGTTGGGTAGAAATCTCGAATGTGGTGATTTACTCTTGGGACCGGCCGACTCGAGTTGTGAATTACCTTATTTCGGATTCTTGTACCCGAGTACTTGAGGGTGGAAATCAACCATAAGGACTTTATATCTCCATTTGTGGGGAATAGGAATGAATTGATATTTCATGAGAATGGTTACAGGAAACCACTAATTGTTTGGTTAAGATGGTACAATAATTAAGAGTGGAAGATGGAAAATATCGTAACCCAAAAGATCCTTGTGTTGGGATTGAAATCGAGCATGTTAGGGAACGAGAATCGTCTAGTTCCAATTAATCTAATGAATCTCTACTTGTGATCTTTCATAGTGAGACGATGGGAGTAGAACTTAAGAGTTTGCGCCTTGGAGATGAATGTACTTGTGATAATCACTTGTTTATTTTTATTATTGACTTTGACTTGACATGAACTTTACTTGGCCATAACTTGTTTTATGATTTAATGAACTCTAGTTTGTGTTTACTTGCATAGTGATAATGATATTTGTATATGTGATTTCTTTTTCTTTAAAGGTTGTTACTGGCATATGTGTGTAGTTCGACTATGGCTTAGTGTGAGATTTATACATATGTGTATAGACTAGCTGTGAACATGGAAACTAGAGGACAACGAAAGGGACGTCAACCTAGACAACCCCGAAATGAAAGAGTAGATAATGGATCTAATATTGACCAAAATGCCGAGCTAAGTGCTGAGAAAAGAAATGACCAAATGGGACAAGTTTTAACTCGCATGACGGATATACTAGAGCTCTTAGTAGCTCAACAAGGTCAAGGTGTTGGACAAGGAAACCAACGTGAAAACCAAGAAATAGGGGAGGATCGAGCTTTAGAGCGGTTTCAGAAATTTTTCCCGTCCAAGTTTACTGGAGGACCTGATCCAGAGGTGGCTGAGAATTGGTTAGAGAATATAAGAAATATATTTGATACCTTGGATTACACAGAGGAGAGACAAGTCACCTTTGTTGTATCTCAACTTGAAGGAGCAGCTCGAGCCTGGTGGAATGTTATAAGAAACAAGTGGGAAAGGGATCAAACCCTAAGGACTTGGGTAAACTTTGTACGTGAATTTAATGAGAAATTTCTTCCTCCACTTGTCCAAGAAAAGAGAGAAGATGATTTTATAAAGTTTCGTCAAGGAACTTTGAGCGTAGCTGAGTATGAAACACGCTTTACGAAATTATCTGCTACTGAACGGAAGAGAATAAGACGGTTTATCCAAGGATTAGATTTGAAAATCCAAGATGCCCTTGCCGCAGCACAGGTTGAAACATTTAGTGACGCTCTCGAAAAAGCGCAAAGGGTAGAAAGCACAAAATCTCAACTGAGAGCTTTTCAAGCAAGGAAAAGAGATGCATCTGACAGTACACTAGGAGAAAATGGACCACCACCCAAAGTTAGAAAAGAAGTGGATGGAGTAGGACTGTTACTTCATGCACCACTCATGATAAAGGAACCAAAAGGAACTATGTCACGAGGGACTTCAATAGGACAGACACGATCAAAGAAAACCTCGCAAGCCAGTCAGGTCACAACACCTCGTCCGACTTGTGGATATTGCGGAAGGACAAATCACACTGAAGAAAACTGTTGGCTAAGGGGACGAAAGTGTATGAGGTGTGGGAGTACCAACCATAAAGTTCATGACTGTCCAAGGAGGTATCCACGATAAACTACTGCTCAATAAGGAAATGAAATTGTCCCTCGACAAGTCAATGGAAGGAGAAACCGACCAGTGACATCTGAAAGAACGCATGACATGAACACACCACACGGTTCAGAGTTGTCTGAAATTACAGAAGGTATGAATTTCGAGAACGAAATTCTTTTAAGGAGGGGAGGTTGTGAGTACTCGTAAAATTTACTTATTTAACCTCCTATTTCTAACTTATTTAATTATTTATTTGACCTTTTACTCCGAATATTATTTTCTAAGCTCTTAAGACCTAATTACATGAAAATATAGTTTCATTATATTTTTAAAGTGACTTGTTTCAAAAATTAATTTTCGGAAGCTAGTTTAGTGAAAATATTGAACACGTCTTTGGAAATCTTGACCGATTGAGAGTACAATAAGTTTGGAATATTGGAGACATGTACAATGGACCTAAATTAGGTATTTTAATGTTTAAATACTCAAGTGATAGTTATTAGTATTGTCGTTATAAGAATTTCTCGGAAGTTTCGCGTTATCGTGCTTAAATTGGAGATACGCGTTTTCACACGCGCGATTCAAATTTAGGAACTTTAGACCCTTATTTTGGGACAATTAAGAGTGAATAATATTTATATGAATATAAGTGCATTAGAGGTTTAGTGCACCAGTGAAACAAACGCGAGAGGAATTGAGCACGAAACGCGCGCGAGTGCGCGCGGTAGTAGAGTTGACTTTTGCACAAATGGGCCACACACTTGAAGCTTCTCTTGGAAGCTAAAATCTGATCACTCTCTTCTCTCTCCTCTCGCCATTTCAGCCGGCCATCTCTCTCTCTCAAACCACCATTGCTCTCTCAATTTTTACTTCACAAAACCTCACCAAATCTTCACTCAAATCCTACCAAAATTTCACCACACTTAGCTTAACACTTGAGGAGTATTTTGAGCTGCAAAAGGGAGCTGAAAAACCACGGTTTTCTGGAGCAAAGAGTGATCGAAATTCTGCTCTTGAACCTCCAACCAAGTGAGTGATGATCCAACCTTAGAAACTTGTCATTTGGAGGTTATCTTACCTAGTTAAGTTCATTTATGCCATTGGTTAGCTTTGTTTATGGTGTAAAATGAAATGGGTGGGCTCTATGTACTCCCACCTTTGTCTTGGGGACTGATCTCATGCTTGATGATGGATTTAATGTTGGTTTAGTGCTCAAAATGGTAGATTAATGGTGTATAACTAGTAGAAACTTCAAGGAGTGCATGGAGTAAAAAGTTCCGATTTTGCCCCTGCTTTGATCGTACCCTTTTCTGCAGAATTTTGAGGGTTTAATGGCTTGTATATGATTTTTATATGTTGTATAGATGGTGTATAAAATTTCATTGAAAAATAT
The DNA here is from genome assembly GCF_003713205.1 of Coffea eugenioides. Taxonomy (NCBI): domain Eukaryota; kingdom Viridiplantae; phylum Streptophyta; class Magnoliopsida; order Gentianales; family Rubiaceae; genus Coffea; species Coffea eugenioides. The sequence goes on from NC_040038.1 coordinate 37,768,991, forward strand.
TGAGGTTTGGTTGGTCAAATGAATTATTTTCGTGAAGCTAGTGAACCTAGGAACTGTTCCCGTAATGCTCAGACAGCTTGCTTGTTTCGTTCATAACTCTGTACTCCGATATTGAAATTGAGTGTCATCGGTGGAATTTAAAATTAGACATTCCCAGCTTTCCATTGGTACCAAATGTACGTTCTGGTTCCACTTCAGTGAGCCACACCATTCGTTTGAAAATGACTGCCCTGTTTCGTTGCTCTCTAGGAGACAGGACAGAAATTACATCTTGATGCTCAAAAACGAGCTGTTTGTGGATAGAATTTGAAAATGGTTTCTTCTAAGAAAATTCAGCTTTATGAGAGTTATTTCCAACGCCATCAACCACGTCCAATTCCAAGTTGAATTGAGTGAGTTGTGACCAAAGTTTGAAACTGCTACAGTGATAGAATTTTCCACTTGGACAGATTTGTAACTAACAATGATTTGGGATTTGTTTTCCGAAGCTTCTTCATATAAATCACCTATCAAATGCACCTTGGACATATTTTAGACATTTCTTACTGGAATGGACCATGTTTGAAATGTGCCCTGGCCAAACATTTGAAAAACGGCAAAACGGAAGTTCAAAGGCAACTTAGCCTTAGAATTTCTTGTGGTTTCATTAACCGACTTTCCGTGCATATTTTTCTATGAAATTTGGTAGAGAAATAACTCTTATATGGTCGTATATACACACCAAATTTGGTGCTATTCCGAGGTCGTTTTGATGTTCAATCAAACTTCCAAAGTTCATGATTTAAGTTTGAAAACCCTTGTTTAACAAGGAAATTTTGGTAACTTTGGGTCACCATATCTTGGTGCTCGAAACTCCGTTTCTCATTTCGCTTATTTTTTTTCTACTCGTGGATTGCAACACTAATTGATTTCCAAATTTTAAAGGTTAGTTCAAAACAAGTGAATTTTGCCGAATTTCCAAAGTTGGCCAAAAACCAACTTAAATCTGTCTTGGTAATTCAAGTTACCAACTTTGAGCCAAAATTTGAGTGCCTTTCACTTACATTCATGGAAAAGTGTCTTCTAAGAACTTTTAGTACTTTCAAATAGGTTTCCAATGGTACCAAGTTTTCCAATTTTTGACATGTAGAATGTGAGATACGATTTTTCAAAGTATCGTATCAAACCTGAAAATTTTCCGAATTTCCAAGGAAAGGGAGTTTTCAAATACTCCTTATTCCTTCGATATTACTCGAACATTTTATACTTGATTTCCAAAATGAAAACTCGATTGCTCATGTACTTTAAGAAACTCCACTTGAACATCGATTTACGAGTAATTGAGGTTCATTTTCATAAGATTTCCTTAGATTGCACTAGCGTACAATCTTTCTCGATAATTAGAGATTCGTAGTGATATTGATTGGTACTTGATTATTGTTTGCTCAGGCACTCGGGGGAATCTCCAAGAGGAACCCGGAGCGGACACCTAAAACGCTTGTTTGAGAACTACTCGCTTGTTTTGACTAGGTGAGTGTTCCATATAGGAATACGTAATTGAATAAGTCTAGGACATGCTCATTTCATGATTATTAAGTGTTAAGTATTTACCATACTCATGCCTATTTAAGGAATGTATACTTGCATTGCATATCTACATGAATTGGTTAAATGATTAACCATACCAAATGACCATATGAACTCGATACATGCTTAACTTGCTAGATTGCTTGCTTAGCCTACTCGGTTTTGAAAAAATGGAGTCGAGTGTGTACTTTATCGCACTCGTTCTCTTTTGAGATGAATAACTCATGCTTGGAAATGCTCAAATAACATGACTTGGTATGCTATGGTTGCATACGTCGTTGGAGTGAATCTCCTCGACTCTCACATGGTAAAAATGGGATAACGGCCAATGATGGCCTATTAATATGACAAATGCCTATCAATTAACCGTCACTACTCAACCGTTACCCGTCAACCGTGAACCGTTTACCAACCCACATGACTACCTGATTACTTGACTATTTGCTCACATGATTTCCAATCCACATGATTATTTGATATCTGTGAATTACATGCTTCCCTGAAATCAACTTGTATTGCTTACGTGCTTACGTGCTAAGTATCCACTTGATTACTTGATTATCATGAATCACATGTTATATGAAACTGTCCATCATTGTTAGGCGAGTATGTACTTTACCTCACTCGACCTACTCAAATGATGAATTTTACCTTTTGCCGAATTACTTTATTACTTGTGCATGTTGTAAGCTCTAAGCTGAACTGGGCCCTGCTCATGGTTACTAACCTACTCGAGCAAGGACTGGGCTCGGTCGGGTAGGTTGGAACCTTGGGACACCGTTTCGATATACTCGAGTATTACCACTGGAGGGATAAGGTGATGGCCAGTCAAACCGAGGGGATCCGGAAGTCATAAGGTGCAGATGACCGACAGAGTTCCACCGGAGCACCGTATCCTACAGTATATGTTTACCTTGTATCATGATAATTGTTTCATGCTAAAATGTCAACATGAAATCCTGAGCTATGCCTGTGATATGCTCTATACCTGTTACCTATCCAATGTACTCATATCATGATACCTGTTTCATGTTAATGCTCCATACCTGTAACATGCTTAATTACTCGTACCTGTAATAAGCTCCAATCACTCGTGAACTATACATGCCAATGTCTTGAACCATGATAACTGTCTCATGATAAATGTCTCATACCATGATACGTGTCTCAAATTACCCGTACAATGATTATCACCTCATGATAACATGCCATTGCGTAACCTTGAACCATACATGTGGTATGCTCCCTTTACATGATTTATTTGAACTGTTAGAGTGTCTTGGAACCTCGCTGGGCTGTGTAGCTCATCCCACGTTGTGGTTTTCTTTTACAGGGTTCAAGACCAAGGGTGCTCGTGAGTAGTACTAGATTATTTTCTTTTGAAGATTTTAAGTTATATTATAACGGATGGCTATTGTACCCTTTTCCGTTGGGTTGTATTTAAGCTTGAAAGTTGCATAATTGTAAGTGTGAGATATTTGAAGTACTTTAATTATGTATTGAAGTTACTTAAAGTATTTCGAGCTTTTGAATGATGGATTGTAGTGAGTCCTGGCGAGAGTTGGACAGGCGTCTCGCGGATACCCTTTGGTTCGCCTTAAGGAGAAGGGGGGCGTCACATATTCCATAATATAGTTTCCATAACAGAGAATTCAAAAATTCAATAAAAATAGAGAAATGATACCAGAATTCAGTAATCACCAACATTCAGCAATCATTAGTCAAAAATTAAGAATTAATACCAAAAGAGAACATCCAATTGGTCAAGAATTTTTGAAACTAAATGATAGCAATATTCAAACCAAGTAGATTTTGAACTTTTGTAAATAAATTTTTTTTTAAAGTATCATTTTTATGAGTAAGAAAAAAATTACCCAAGTGTATCTGGAATAATCATCAATAATGACGAAACAATACCTCTTATCACCCAAGTTAGCAATATGTATAAGATCAAACAAATCAATATGTAAAAGCTCCAATGATCTTGAGGTAGAAACACGTCATCTCCAAATGTCACCATACCACTAGACTTTGACTTGAGTTTGATAAATTACGATGGATCACCGGTTATGTGTCTTGAACATTCACTGTCTATGAACCATTTTGATTCCTTAATAATGTTCACCAAGTTCACCTGCTCAAGAGTAAAAGAACAAACATTTGGTACCCAATAATTTTTGAATCCTTAAGAGTTAGCATCATGTCTAACTATCCACATGCATATCATGCCTCTTCTCATGTTCTTCCTCACATAGCAGTTGCTTTTCATGTGATCTTTTTGACAACAAAAATTACACATAATCAACGAGTTATTTGCATAAATAGGTTTAATAAATCTTACTTGTTTTCTCTTATAAACAGTAAAATCATTTGCACCAGAATTTATCTTCTTCTCATAAGTGCCAAGATGAGTCTTTGATTCATTTCTTTGAAAACAGTCTTATTTTTTATGTTGGAACAATTCATTTAAATTATCCATTCTTCTTTTCAAATCATTTTGTTCCTTTTTGAACATTTCACAAACTCTTGTTTTTCTATCAAGCTTATTTTGTAAATCAATCTCATTCTTTTTCAAGAAATCATTTTTAATTTTTAATTTCTTATTTTCTTGAAAAAGGCGTGTATTATCCTAAAGAAGAAAACTAATTTTGTGTTTTAATTTCTTATTTTTAGCATAAGATTCTTTCAAATTATCATGCAACTTTTTAATGAAAGATTCGAGATCATCATCAGTTTCATCATTACTTTCAAATTGAGGGTTGGAAGTTGTTACCTCATTATCTTCAATGGCCATAAAAGTCAATTGAGTAGATTCTTCTTTCTCTTCAATTTCACCATCGGAGTTGCACTCATTCCATATGAATTGGAAGTTGTTGAATCTTGATCTTCTTCCTTCTTTCTTCTTCTTCATTGGACACTCACTCATGTAGTGTCCAAATTGGCCGCATTCATAGCATTTGTCACCTTACTTTTTGTTAGCCTCATACTTTCCTTTGTTTCTTGCAATGTTGAATTGATTAAAATCTGAATTGTTAGGTCCTCCTCTTGTGAATCTCCTTTTGCTGAAGATTCTCTTGAAACTTTGTGTGATGAGAGCAAGATCATTGTCATCAACATCCAAATCTTCTCCAGCCAATGAAACCGAATCATCTACAACTTGAGATGCTTTTAGAGCAATGCTCCTTCTTACCTTTGCATCTTCTTTTTCTTGTACCTTAGTCTTAAGTTTCAACTCATAAGAGGTTAGAGAATTAATAAGAGATTCAATAGGCATAGAATTCAAATCTTTAGCCTCTTCAATAGCAGTCACCTTACTTTCCTAATCCTTGGACAAGACATTCAATATTTTTCTATTTTTCTCTCCCAAGGAGTATTCCTTTTCTAGCATCTCTAGATCCTTAATAAGATCATTGAATCTACAATACATTTTATCAATATTTTCATGAGGTTCCATCTTAAACGACTCATATTTAGTAATTAAGATAGATTTCTTTTATTCTCTAATATTCTCACTACCTTCATGAATTTCTCTCAGTTTGTCTCAAATTTCTTTAACTAACTTACAACCTTTGACTCTAATAGATTCATTTGAGTCTAAAGTACTATATAACACATTCATAACTTTTACATTTAAAGTGAGATGAATTCTATCCTCTGCAATCAATTCATATTTTGTTTTTGGTCTAGGTCTATGGGTGTTTTCATCTACTATAGAGGCATCATATTGACCTTCATTAACAATAAATCACAATTCAATATCAATCGATTGCAAGAAAATAATTATTCTTTCTTTCCAACTCACATAATTTGATCAATTAAATATTGGAGGTCTAATTACAGATTATCTTTCAAAAAATATGGCATTGTTGGTTGTCATCTTTACTCCTAAATCGGTTGAGTTTAATCTCTAGGAGAACAAACTCTGATACCAATTGTAAGGCCCGAAAATAACTTAAGAGGGAGGTGAATTAGGTTGATTATAAAATTAATCAAGTTATGAGCACTTTTTGTTCAATATGAAATTTACCCTCTTTTCTAAGTGATCACACAATGAATGAACAATATCACTTGAGAGAAGTAGAAGATATAAGTAATTTAAAGATCACAAGATAACAATAAATAAATAAGAAGGGAAGAATTGTAGACCAATTGACTACCAAGCTCCGTTTGAACTTGTAGATCAATTTAAACAAGTTTTTTTAAATTGATGAAATACAACCAATCTTGTGTACAAAGGAAGGCTCGCTTCCTCCTTGCCCCAATTTCTACTTGGTCAAACTAGAAAGTTTTACTATCGCTCAGGACAATCCTCATAGAGCTACACTATTAAAATATTCATTCACAAATGAAAAGCTTACAATGAACTTCGCACCACCAATACTACAAATCTTTCTTGGAAAGTGTTTTCTCACTAAACTACTCTATATCTTTTGTATCTTTAGTGTGCAAAAGTTATTTAAAGTTTCTAACCATACTCTATTTATATGAGACCAAGAAAGTGCTTCATTAATACTTCAAACAGATAGAAAGTAGCTGAAGAGTCAACTAGTCTTTGGGAGTATCCGACGTCCGGTCCATCCGAAACATGCGTCAGATAGTAGGTAGTGAGTTTGAAAAATCTTCTTCAATCTATCGGACATCCGGTGCTTGCGTCCGAAAGCAGACAATGGGTTAGAAGAAATATTTCAATTCTACCGGACTCCGGTATTGTCTTTGTGAGCGTCCGAAAGCTTTCGTCGAGTTTGAAGGATCCTATTGGACGTCCGGTACTTCCGTCCTATAGCAGATAAAGAGTTTGAAAGATTCTATCAAACGTCCGATGCTTGCATCCGATCGAGATCAGTGAGTTAGAGGGAATGTCTTATATCCTTCGAACGTCCGGTGATGGAGTTCATCATGCGTCCGAAGTTGCGCAATGATTATCGGACGTCCGATCCTGCCTTCACAAACATCCGACAGCTTTCAGCAACTTTTGTTTCTTTCAATTGTATTTGATCTTTGAATCTGATTTGTTTCATAACTGAAAGTATATCTTGAAGATATATTAGTATCATCCATTTGTTTTGTAAACATCAAAAGCTAAGGACTAAGATCAACATTGTTGAAGGGTTCTATGAACTTTGACATTAGGTAGCATGCCTTGAGAATATTCTTACTTTCTTGACTTGCTCTTAGGAAGATACCTTGAGGAGGATTATTAGGTAGTGGACTTGAGGATTTCTTGTTTGTTGGTTGTTGTTATGGTGAATTCTAGCTTGATTTTGGTGTGAGATTTTGGGAGGAAAATTTGGAAAGAAAGAAGAAGGGCTGCTTTCCAAATTTTGTTTGAGTGTTTCCCTTATTTTAATTCCAAAATTTATGGTTAAATTAATGTAAAAATGATTGTTACATGTTGGGTTGTGTGTGTATAAATTATCTTCCAAAAATCACTTCATTTGAGTGAGTTAAAGTTAAGCTTAATGGAGGAGAACAAACCTGGAAAATTTTGAGCAGGGCAGCCAGCTAGTGTTCACTAAATAGAACGTAATTTTTCGTACAGGAGTCGAAATCAAGTGCCGTTTGTGACATGTGAAACTAGACTCCAAGGGCTTTCTAACAGCATAAAATACACATGCTGGTTCATTTTCTATGAGTCATAGTGAACCAATAAAGTTGGCTGTTTTCTCTTACTATTTTAACTGCGAGACAAGAACAGCTGCAGTTTGTAACTTGATTTCACTCCCCTTACGAAATGAATTTGAAGATAGTTTCTTCTAGTGATTTTTAGTATTTTGAATCTAGTTTTCAACGCCATAAGTCACGCTAATTTTGGACTTGTGTAGCCTTATTTATGACCTGAATTAAAAACTGCATCGGGTGTTCCAAAGTTGGAATTTCGTGTTTCAGGTTTCAAAACTTAGCTTTTGAAAAACTATTGTATCTTCGTGTAGAAAAATCCAAATTGAGTTCCATTTGTTGCTTTTGAAACTAGACTTGAAGTTCTTTTAGTGATATAAATTTTAGGGGCTAGTTCTATTCCTATGAATTTTGATAAATTTTCAAAGATCACTGAAATTCAAGACTGTTTTGTCCTTTTTTTACGGTAGCAGCGATTTGGAACTAAAATTTGACTGGTTTCTGATTTGAATCAGGTAGAAGTGTCTCCTATAGAGTTTTAGTTCATTGAGTTTATTTTCCAAAGTATAAGATTTATAATTGTTGGACTTATAGAACTCAAGTTATGATTTTTAAAAGAGCATTACAAAAACTGAAATTGTCCTTATAAAGTGGAAGAAGCTTAAAGTGGCCGGGAAACATTTTCTAGGTTTCAAGCCTAATCTTCTTAATTATTTGCACCTCATTTCATACTTGGAAAATGGATTTCACTGAGCACATGAGATTTCTCTTAACTTGGATCGGAAAGTTTGATTGTTTGGAAGTTGGCCAAGCTTCAAGCAAAACTAGTTTATTTCCTTTAGCTCCGAAATAAGATTTTTCACCTCCTAGTTTTATGCCCTCGATTTCCGTGAAAATGAACCATAAATTAGCGTTTTAGTTAGAGTAATTCTTGAGAGATTTTTCTAACTTCATATTTGAAACTTGGAGCTTTTAGCTCCAATATTTACTACGAAATAAGTGGCGCTTTTGATGGATTTTGACTTCATGAGTTTAGAAAACGTGAAAGTCCATTTATATTCTAAAACTTGGGTATAGGATTAGAAGTTTTAAAATATGAAAATAATTTTTCCTTTCCTTGATTTTCATGCAAAAAATTAAGTGTGGTACTCCTCTTTTGAAATCGAATTTCTTGCCACGACTTGATTCGAAAATGAAACTTGTGAGATCTCCTTGAATATTATTTTAGTGATTAAGTGAGAATGTTTCTCTTTTAATATGACTTAAGTTTGAGACTCTTGAGTGTGGGTGGCAAGGAATTTTTTTTTATTAACCTTGGTCGAATATCTAGGTAATCGTGATTGTGCATATCTCAGGTGATCACATGGACACCGAGGAACTCGTTCGACCTCTTGCTTTTGCTCTCACTTTGCTCTTGACTTTTGGTGAATGTCAAGTGCATGCTTCATGTTGCTATGATTGAAATGATATTTGTACAAGTGCTATGTGATTCTTGTGATTTGTGAACTTGCTGAGGAGAGGGTGTACTTTAACGCTCTCGTTCTCTCCCTTTTGAATACTTGCTACTTGTTATATGAATTTATGTGACTTGCACTTGTACTCGAACATGCTTTTAACTCGTGAGCACTGAACGACAGTATGTACTACACCCTATTCGAGTGGGAGGTGCCTCTCATCCTGACTCAGTGCTATGATCGATTTTAAGTCGATCGGAGCGTTGTCTCATCAACCAATTATACTTGCGGGGACGCTCTAACCCATTGGCTAACCTCGTAATTCAAACCGGCAAGGGCTTGGTCGAGAAGTTTGGTGAACCATGGGAAATTATATAGTTTGATCTTTTGAGATCTTGTTTGGCATACTCGAATAGTATTGCCACTTCGTATTTGTTTGGTTCCGGATCCGAGAGGGTGGTATGGTGGGTGGAGGAAGTAAGCGGAGTTCTATGGACATATTGTTACTTGAGTTGACGGAGGGTCAACCAAAGATGGTTTGAACCGGCCGAGACGTGGGAATAGCTCCTGAGAGTTCTTATATCCTTTCTACTTGTGTTTTACTTCCTACTTGCTCACCTATATGAAATTCATATTAAGTCGCTTTTAAGTGTGCTATTTGATTTAATTCGTGCTACTTGCTTGTTTGCTTGATTTTCTTGGTCTCATTGAGCGTTAACTCACCCTAAGTTGTTATTGCTTAACAGCTTTTGGAAGTGGAAGTTGGGAACTCTAGACTAGCGGTTTTTTGTTGAAGTTAGTAAATATTTTGTATAATATTTGAGACATTTGAAGTGTAAACTTTGTTATATTTAGGTTTTTGGATTGTAATTGTAAATGGCAGTTTTAGAAGAATTTGGCTTGTATATTCGAAATATTCTTTTAATCCTAAATCTATGGTTGGCTTGTAGATCTCTACTAAACTAGAATGAGTACGTGAGTCTTGACGAGAGTTGGGCAGGCGCCCCACTGATACTCTAGGTCTCGCTCTAGGCAGAGTTGGGGGCGTCACATATATTCTATCAGGTAATTCTAAGTTTGGATTATCTTGTTTAAACTACACATTAAAGTTGTTTGGTGTAGTTAAAATATTAAGAAAGATTTAAAACAAATCACAACCTAACAATGATATTGTCCATGATGGATATAGCAAGCCTTTTAAAAAAAATTCAGTAAAATGAATTTTATTTTATAATTGATCAACTAAAACTAGCATAACATGCAAAAATATAAAATACTGTAGTTGACCCCACAACTAATATATCTACACCGCTAAAATGAGAGGTTTGCCAAAATTAGTTAAATCTAGTACTAGAGAATTTAGAGATGGTAGTTGAAAGACAGCTATAAGCAATTTTTAAAAAATGAATTTAAACACAAGATTTATAAAAGAGAGACTTGTTTTGTATTCAAATGTTAACTCATGGGAATTTGGATTAAATTTTCTCAAAGGTTCTGTTAAATTTCCAAACACCACTAAATCATAAGAAACATAAGAGTAAAAAAATATAAAAGAAGTATGCCAATTTTTTTTAGCATTTTAAAACAATTTATATTGATAGTTATGACAACAGAGAATATGATAACAAAATGTTATTAATCGATCATGCATCATTACTGATGCATTTAGCATAAATTTTTATGATGATCATAAAAAAAAGAAATGTTTTAAAAAACATAATAGATCACTACAAATTTGTAAAAATTTCAATAAGCAATTTAAATCTATGGGCTTATTGTGAAATTTTTAGTCTTTGCATCTACATCTTTTCAGTAACGTTCTCTAATCACAAGCAACAAAGAGAAAGATTACCACGTTAGTTTTACAATTGGTTGAAAATATTTGAAAAGTAAGTTTATCGTTATTATAATTTGCAATATCAAATTTAGTTAAATAAAAATTTTTAAATTAATACAAAAGTTCATATATAATCAATTTCAACTTCACAGTACACTTAACTCAAAAGGGATAGAATATTATTCTTTATTTCTATATCAATTGCCTCATATTGGCTTCTCCAAATGATCTTGTTTCATTACTCTATAAATCATATTCCAGAGCAAAATCGGTAGTACAACCTTATGCATATCCTAATAATCCTTAGTGACTTCTAGAAGTTTTTTACATGAAACTAAGAGTCCTACACACCGTTGCCATAATTTTTTAACTTAGAACTATATTTCAACAATAAATAGCAAAATAATTTTGATCAATGCAAGTAGAATGTATATGTAGTCATGTTGTACTAACTTAAACTTATTTTGATTGGACATTACTTTGAAGTTGTTTAGGATAATAAAAATATCGAGAGAGATTTGAAACATGTCATAATGTAACAATTATTCAAGTCATGTTCAAGTATTCAGCAAATCTTTTATGAACTGCCTCCAACCCACCAGTTGAAAAAATTTTTAATTGCCAAAAGAAGAAAAAAATACAATCAGCAAATGCCATTAGTAAGTCATATAGACAGTTACCTCGAAAAAAATGTGATAGTAAGATGACATTGATCGCGTAACCATCATTATGGATATGCCCAGCATAAGTTTTAGATGGACAATGAGAACAAGAATTTTAAAGGAAGTAATAGAGTATTACAGATTCACCAAGATCCCAACAAGCAATTTGAATCGTCGGGTTTCTTGTGAAATTTTCAACTGAGTATATATATTTTCTTTAAAAAAAATCCTATAACCATAAACAACAAAAGGAAAAGAAAAAGAAAAATTTTTAGTAGAAATTTGAATCTCTAGATTTTTTGCGAAACTTTCAAGATGTACATCATTATTTTTTGAGTAAAGTGATATAATGATGAGCAACAAGAGAAAGTTAAATGTAATTGAGATTAAACTAATTAATTTTTACAAATAACTTGAAAGAATATGCATAAAAATGTTCATTAGTATTCTAAATCAAACTATTAAATTTTATAAAAATTACAATTCTCAAATTAAAATTAACTTTCTAGACCTATGGATATAAAACAATATTAAAATGATCAAAAGTGAAATAGTTTGACTGTTGCATGCAGAACATATATTCTATCATAATGTCCTAACTTTGGATTATTTGTTTAAACACCACTTTAAAGTTGTTTGGCATAATTAAAATATCAATGGATATTTAAATCAAATCACAGCCTAACAATGATATTGTCCATGATTGATATAGCAAGCCTTTTAAACAAATTTTATTAAAGTGAAATTTGTTATATAAGAGATCAATCAAAACTATCAGAGCATACAAAAACACAAATACTATAATTGACCCTACAATTAATATATCCCACTTTTTATTGTCAATTAAATCTAAGGGTAGAAAAATTAGAAAAAATAGTTGAAATATAGTCATACATAATGTCGAAAAAATAAATTCAATTGTTGATCTCATGAAAAAGAGGCTTGAGATCAAATTCATAAGAATTGGGATCAAATTTTCTCAAAATTTCTTCAAATTCTTAGACATGATAGAGATCCAATAAACGAAGAGGCAAAAAATAAAAAAATGTATACTAATTTCATTTTTTAGCATTTGAAGACATGTTCCAATAATCAATAAATCACTAACAGAACAAACTTTCAATTATCAAATGAAGAAAAAGAAATTCAATCAAAAAATACCAACTGACAATTCATAGTAATATTTACCTAAAAAGGATATGATAATAGGACGACATTGGTCGTGGAAGCACTATTACTGATATACTTATTCAACATTTTTACATAAACCATGAGGGAAAAAAAGCTCTGAAAAAATATAACAAATTGTGACATATTCGCTAATGTCCCAAAAAATAATTTGACTCTCTAAACTTTTTGTGAACCTTTCAGGCTGCACATGTGTATTTATTGAGTGAAGTGCTATAACCTCAAGCAACAAGACAAAGTTAAAGGTAATTAAGATTAATTTAATTAATTTTACAAATAAGTTGAAGGAATATGCATAAAAAATGTTCATTAATATTGTAATTCTAAATATTGAATTTTGTTAAAATTACAATCCGCAAATTGATATTAAAGTTCATATATTATCAATTTAAACTCACAATACACTTATTCTAAAATGGTCAGAACGTGATTTTTTTTTTATGTTCACATCAGTTGCCTCATATTATTTTCTCCAAATGATTATATTTGCATTACTATTTGGATTATATTTCATAGTGCATTTGATGTGTAGAATCTTGTGCATATCTTGATAATTCTCAATAGTTTCTAGCAGCTTCACAACCTAACAACTATATTGTCTACACTAGATGTAACAAAATTTTTAAGCCAACTTTATTAAGATAATTTATGTCATATAGGAGATGAACTAAAACAAGTAAAGCTTGCAAAATTACAAATACAACAGCTGCCCTATTGCTGGTATAACTAACTTCTCAATATTTGCTAAATCTAAGATTAGAAAATTTAGAGAAGGTAGTTGAAAAGCAACCATATGCAATATTTGAAAAACGAATTCAAACATGACCTTCAGGAAAAGAGACTTAGTTTGTACGCAAATATTAACTCATAGGAATTTATGTTTAATTTTCTCAAATTTCTGCCAAATTTCTAAATACCGCTAAGACATAATGAACATAAAAGTCAAAAAATAAAAGAAGTATGTTGATACTTTTTCAGCATTTTAATACATATTCAAGCATTTAGTAAAACTTTGATAACTGTTGTACTATGTAAAATCGTATGCATATATTAGTAATTCTCAGCAGTTTCTAGAAATCTTTTATTTGAAACTAATAGTAGGAGTTTTCTCTCCCTCTTACTATAACTTTCTAACTTTCTAGACCTATAGACATAAAACAATATTTTAACGATCAAAAGTGAAACACTTTGACCATTGTAAGCAGAACATATATTCTATCACGATGTCTTAACTTTGGATTATCTTGTTTAAACACCACTCTTAATTTATTCGGTATAATTAAAATATCAAGGGAGATTTAAAACAAATTACAACTTAACAATGATATTATCCATGATAGGTATAGCAAGTCTTTTAAACAAATTTCATTAAAATAAATTTTGTTATATAGGTGATTAGCTAAAACTAGCAGAGCATGAAAAAAACAAATATTGTAGTTGGCCCCACTGCTAATATATCCCATTTTTTACTACCAATTAAATCTAGGGTTAGAAAAACTAGAAATAGTAGTTGAAAAATAGTTATATACAATGTTAAAAAAATTCAATTATTGATCTCATAAAAAAGAGGTTTGGTTAGTACCAAACCAATAATTTGTAAGAATGGAGATCAAATTTGACATAACAAAGATCTAATAAATGAAGAGGCAAAACATAAATGATGTATACTGATTTCATTTTTTAGCATTTAGCATTTGAAGACATGTTCCATGTTCCAATAATCAACAAATCATTAAGAGAACAATCTTCTAATTATGAATGAAAAAATGGTAATCCAATCAACAAATACCAACTAACAATTCATTGTAATTTTTACTAAAAAGTAATGTGATAATAATACGACATTGGTCGTGGAGGCATTATTACTGTTATAGTTTGTTGAAATTTTTATATGAACTATAAGAAAAAGAAAATTTCTCAAAAAATATAACAGGTTATGATATATTTCCTAACGTCCCAAAAAATAATTTGAACTCTAGACTATTTGCGAATCTTTCAAACTGCAAATATTTATTTTTTGAATGAAGTGCTATAACCTCAAACAACAAGAGAAATGTGTGATCCTATTAAATTTGCATAAAAATGTTCATTAATATTTGAATTCTGAAAATTAAATTTTGCTGAAATTACAATATGCGATCCTATTTGCATTACTCTTTAGATCATATTTCATAGCAAAATCGATTTGTATAATCTTGTGCATATCGTGATAATTCTATCATGATGTCGTAACTTTAAATTATCTTGTTTAAACCAAATTCTAAAATTTTTTGGTATAATTAAAATATCAATGGAGATTTGACAAATCACAAGCGATCGCAGGAGTTTTTACTCCCTCTCATTATAACTTTTTAACTTTCTAGACCTATAGACATAAAACAATATTTTAGCAATCAAAAGTGAAGCAGTTTGATTATTGCAAGCACAACACATATTCTATTATGATGTCCTAATTTTGAATTATCTTGTTTAAACACCACTCTAAATTAGTTTGGTTTAATTAAATTATCAAGGGAGATTTAGAGTAAATCACAACTTAACAATGATAGTATCCATGATGGATATAGTAAGCCTTTCAAACAAAAATCATTGAAATATATTTTGTTATATAAGTAATCTGTTAAAACTAATAGAGCATGCAAAAACACAAATACTGTAGTTGGTCCAACAGCTAATTTATGCCACTTTTTATTGTCAATTAAATCTAAGGCTAAAAAACTATAAATAGTAGTTTTTTTGTATTTGTTAAGGGGAATAACTTGAAGTCCATTTATAAAAGCACAGTAAATGATGTTACTACAAAATAGTTACTACAAAATCAATTAAAAATGTTACTACAAAAGTTTCTAAACACTTGTCATCCTCCTTTTCAGTTGCTAAGGACCCAACAAGTCAAGTTCATCTCTAAGGCGCAAATAATCAGTAGGAGGGGTTGCGCGAAAAATGACACGGGACACCGCATCAATGTCGTCTTCAAACACTTCCAATGTTGCGAGTCGTTCAGGAATTGCAGTCAAACCATGTTTTGCAAACCCCATTCTAATTCGACGTCGTTCAACTCTTAACTCTAAAACTTGAAGTTGTTCAATGTTAATAGCAATCACAGACACAACCTGTTCAGCTTTTACTACATAATCAGTAGTAGTTGAAAAACAGTCATATACTTGTTAAAAAAAATTCAATTATTGATCTCATGAAAATGAGGTTTGGTTTGTACCAAACCAATAATTCATAAGAATTGGGATCAACTTTTCTCTAAGTTCTTTGACATGATAAAGATCCAATAAACGAAGAGGCAAAAAATAAAAAATTTATGTTGACTTCATTTTTTAGTATTTGAAGACATGTGCCAATAATGAACAAATCATTAACAGAATAATCTTCCAATTATTAAATGAAGAAAAAGAAATCCAATCAACAAATGCTAACTAGCAATTCATGGTAATATTTATCTAAAAAAGAATATGATAACAAGACGACATTGGTCGTGGAGGCACTTTTACTGATATACTTTGCCGAAATTTTTACATAAACCGTGAGAAAAAGAAAAGTTCTCAAAAAATACAAAAAATTGTGACATATTCGCTAATGTCCCAAAAAATATTTTGAATCTCTAGACATTTTGTGAGCCTTTCAGGCTGCACATATATATTTTTTTGAGTGAAATACTATAATCTCGAGCAACAAAAGAGAGTTAAAGGTAATTGAGATTAAACTAATTAATTTTATAAACAAGTTGAAGGAATATGCATAAAAAAAGGTTCATTAATATTCTAATTCTGAATATCATATTTTGTTTATAATCCACAAATTGATATAAAAGTTCATATATTATCAATTTCAACCTCACAATACACTTAGTCTAAAATGGATAGAACATGATATCCCTATGAACTTTATAAAAATAGAACATGATTTTTATATGTTCGCATCAGTTGCCTCATATTGCTTTTTCCAAGTGATTCTATTTGCATTACCATCTAGATCAGATTTCACAGCGAAATCAATGTGTATAATCTTGTACATATCTCAATATTTCTCAACAGTTTCACAACTTAGTAATGATATTGTCCATGCTGGATTCAACAACTTTTTCGAAACCAACTTTATTGAGATGATTTATGTTATATAAAAGATGAGTTAAAACAAGTAGAGCATTCAAGCAGAATATATATTCTGTCAGGTTATCCTAAGTTTGGATTATTTTGTTTAAACTTCACTCTAAAGTTGCTTGGTGTAGTTAAAATATCAAGAGAGATTTAAAATAAATCACAACCTAACAATGATATTGTCCATGATGGATATAACAAGCCTTTTAAACAAATTTCAGTAAAATGAATTTTGTTTTATAATTGATCAACTAAAACTAGCAGAGCATGCAAAAATATAAATACTGTAGTTGGTCCCACAACTAATATATCTACTGTGAGGATCCGAAAATTTTCTTATTTTCGTCATATATTACTGGTTTATTTAAATAGTTATTCACTCATTTTTTTCGAATTATTTAATTCGACTACTTAAAATCCATTTATATGGAAAAACGCCTCTCTTATGTTTTTAAAGCGTTTTGTTAGAAAAATTATTTTCGAAAACTCGTTTAGTTCGGAACACGAATACACATTTTTCGAGGCTACATTTGAATTGAGAGTGTATTAATTTTGGATAAGTAAGAATGATTAATAATAGATTAAGAAAAGTTAATTTGAGAATTGAGGAATTAACACTCGACTCATGTGAGGACTCGCAAAATTTACTTATTTAAATTTCCTATTTCTAGTTTATTTAATTATTTACTTGGCCATTTACTCCGAATATTATTTTCTAAGCTCTTTAGACCTAATTACATGGGTCTATAACTCAATTATATTTTTAAAGTGACTCGTTTCAAAATTTAATTTTTGGAAGCTTGTTTAGTGAAAATAGTGAAAAAAGTGTTTGGAAATTTTAACCGATTGAGAGTACAATAAGTTTGAAAAATTAGAGACTTACACAATGGTCCTAAAATAGGTAATTTTATGTTTAAGTGCTCAAGTGATAGTTATTAGTATTATCGTTATAAGAAATTCTTGAAAATTCCACTTTATCGCGCACAAATCGGAAGTACGCGTTTTTACGCGGGCGATTAATTGAGGGATTTAAGACCATTATTTTTAGACCATTAAGAGTGAATAATAATAGTATGAATACAAGTGCATTAGAGGTTTAATACATTAGTGAAATAAACTCGAGAGGAATCGAGCACAAAACGCGCGCGTACGCGCACTATTTACCGTTGACTTTTGTGCACCTAAACTCTTAGTCTTTAAGCTTCCTTAGCAAGCTAAAAATCAGACCAAACACTCCTCTCTTTCTCACAAAGGCAGCCGGCTACAAGGAGGAACAAAAACCATCCAAAGTTCTTCAACATTCTACTCCAAATTCTTGCACCAAATCATTACCAAATCCTCTCAAATTTTAACTCTACTTAGCTTAACATTTGGAGAGTCCATTTAGCTACAAAAAAGAGGAGCTTTCCACGGTTTTTCTGAGCTGAGAAAAGGGCCAAAATTCTTCTAGGTTCATCAACCAAAGTAGGTAATGATCCACTCTCAAATTCTTGTCCTATGGAAGTTAATTTACACTTATGAGCTTGAATATTCATGTGGGTGGCTTGATATTGTTGGAAAAATTGGAAAGTGGGCTCTATGAACTCCCACTCTTGGGTTGTTGCTGATTTTGTGGTTGATGATATTTATAATGTTGGTTTAGTGTTTGAAATGGTGGATTAATGGTGTATAATTAGTAGAAACTTCAAGGAACTCATGGGATAGAAATTTCTGATTTTGCCCCTGCCTTTTTCGGTTATTTTAAGGCCAATTTTTGATGATCTAATGGCTTGAATATGATGTTTATATGTTGTATTAGTTGTGTAAAAATTTTCATTGGAAAATATTGAGGTTTGGTTGGGCAAATGAATTTCTTTGTGGAACTAGTCAAGCTGGAAAACTGTTTCCGTGTAGCTCTGTCCAGCGATAGTGTTTTTGCCGTAACTCTGTCCTCCGACGTCAAAATTGAGTGCCGTCGGTGGCATTTGAAACTAGACATCTACACCTTTCCAATGGTATAAAATGGAAGTTTTTGTTCCAAGTGTGTGAGTCAAACCAATCATTTTAAGAAGGCTTCCCTGTTTCTCTGTTCTGCTGGAACGATTTGATGATGCTGCAACTTTAGGCTTAACTTCGAGCCAGTTGCATGCTGAATCTTAAAACGATTTCTTCTGCGAAATTATAGCCCTATGAATGTATTTTTCAACACTATCAACCATGCTCAATTCCGAGTTAAATTGAGTGAGTCATGATCAAAATACAGTGACCGCCTTGTTCTTGAAAACCCTTGGATTTGGACAGATTTGATGTGAGACTTGTTGTGGTCTTACTATATAAATTTCTTGGTGCTAAACACCTACCAAATGTACCATGTATGTTCCTTAGACGTTTCTTGAACAAATGAACCATGTTTGGAGGTTTTCCTTAGCCGAATGTTTGGAAACGGAGAGATTTGGAGCTAAAGGCAGTTTTGCCTTAGTAATTTCAAAACTTTGGTTGATTGGTTAACCACCTTCCCGAAGGTATTTTTCCACGAAATTTGATAGAGAGATACCCTTCATAAAGGAATACTATACTGCAAAATTTGGCACCAATCCAAGTCCGTTTCGACACTTAACTAAAGGTCCAAAGTCGGAAACCCAAATCTGGAAATTGTTCAACAGTCTTGAATTTTTCCCAACTTTGAGCTACCATATCTTGGTGCTCGAAACTCCGATTCTCGATCCGCTTGTTCTGTCCTAAACCTTACTTGTACCTCTAATTGATTTATGAATTTCAAGGGCTGATTTGCAACGAGTGAATTCTACCGAATTTCCAAAGTTAGCGAAAAACCAACCCCAGCTCAATCCTGAACATTCTGGAACAGTGGTTTCAAGCTCATTTTTGAGTACATTTCACTTAGATTCGTGGAAAAGTGTCTTCTAAAAACATTTAGTACTTTCCAAGAGGTTTTCAACGGTATAAATTTTTCCAATTTTAGACTTGTATCGAGTGAGATACGATTTTTCAAAGATCCATATCAAAACTGAAATTTTCCAACTTTCAAGGAAATAGAGTTTTCCAAGAACTTTTTATTCTTTCGACATTATGCAAACGTTTTAACCTCAATTTCCAAAATAAAAAAAAACCCAAATGCTCCTGTACTTTATGAAACGCCACTCGAATCTCGATTTACAAGTAATTAAGGTTCCTTTTCACGAAATTCCCTAGATTATAATAGTGCACGAATTATTTCTCGATAATTGGGTTGTGTGAATAATAATTCACTATTATTTGCTCAGGCGCACACGAGGACCTTCAAGAGGATCCCACGGTGGATGCTTGAACTTTCCTTGACCCTACTTGCACTTAATACTTGGTGAGTGTCAAGTGCATGAGTTTGTTGCTAAATGGTTAATTGGTTCTTATCCGTTATGTGAATTTGAAAATTTGAGACGAGTGTGTATTTTATCGCACTCGCTCTCTTTCGAATGAAATTATATTTGAATTTTGCTATGTGAATTCATATTCGACTTGTACATAGTAATGTGGATGTGATCCGTATTTGTGATTCCTATTTGGAATCGTCGATTTGAGCGTTGCTCATCGACTTATATCCGTATTCGTATTTGCATTCCTATTCGTATTCGGGGGACCCCCACACTCATTGGCTAACTTTGCGAATCGAGCCAGCATGGGCTTGATCGACAAGCTTAGCAAATCATGAGATATTCGTAGAGCATGATCTATTGGCGAGATCTTGCTCGGCATTACTCGTGCAGTATTGCCATGATATACTCGAGTATTGTCAAAAAAAAAATTTGATGAGCGGGCCCGGTAAGGGGGTGTAACGGTGACGGGATTCGAAGAAAAGTGGTGTATCTACGGATTCGATACTTATGTGGTTGACGGAGTGTCAACGTGAGATGTGATCAAGACTTTGACTCGACTACGTGGAATTTAGCTCCTGAGAGCTACAGTATCCTTGAATTGTTTCTGTTTATTTTTCCTATTCGAAATGTGAATTATTCGAACTTTATAGCTTTACTTACTATGTACTTTGCGGCTACTTGGATTATGTGTTTGCATGTGTGTTTCTTGGCCTCACTGAGTATTGGCTCATCCCATTAGTTTGTTTTCCTTAACAGGAATGGAGAAAGTGAACTTTGGAGGAACCCCTTTTGATGTATTTTGGTATTAGGGTTTCAAATGTTTTGGCTGGACTTGTGATTGTTGTATAGTTTGGGGAACTGATGTATCTTTTGGGAACTTGATATAAGGATTGGCTAACTGATGTATTTTGAACTCGTGGTGTGAGCCTTGGATGGTTGATTATGGAAGCGACTTTTCTTTATTTGGCTCGTATTAATTGTTATGTATCGATAAGCTTGAAACGATTTGTCTTGAGTCCTGGCGAGAGCTGGACAGGCGTCCCGCGGATACCCTTGGGTTCGCCCTTGGGAGAAGTGGGGGCGTCACAGTTGGTATCAGAGCCTAGGCTTTAGATCTTTGTAGTGTATCCTAGACTTGAAGTTTAGAATGTTGGTCTGTGGGACTAGTTTGAAAGTTAAGTGACTACCTGTAGAAAAAAAAAGAGTCAGAGCCGCTTCGCGTGGTATCTGCGCGGGGTGAGTTTGGGCCAAATGGTGTCATGGTCCTTATCATATGAATGAGTAAAGGTTTAAGTACTCTTTTAGAGCGTAAGCTGTGAATCATGAATGTAATAGGTATAAATCTTTTATCATAATACTTGGGGATGACCAGATATGTATGTTGGGTAGGAATCTCAAATATGGTGATTTACTCTTGGGACTGGCCAGCTCGAGATGTGAATTATCTTATTTCAGATTCTTGTTCCCGAATACTTAAGAGTTGAGGGAAATGTTAAGGACTTGAGATCTCCATTTGCAAGAAAAAGACCAAATCGATATTTTACGTAAATATTTACAGGAAACCAATAGTTGTTTGGCTAAGATGGTACAATAATTAAGAGAGAGACGTGGAGAAAGAATGATGGATGGTCATATGTAATTTAATCGGATTCTAGTGCTTAATATGAGTCGGAAATGAATGAGAAGATCAGACCTACCAGTGTTATAAATGATTGACTTAGTTGGGGTGATGCTAGTGCTAAAGCCATTGCATTTTTGTTTAACTCCGTGGCCTACTTTTGAGGCGCTTGACTTTACTTTAGTTGTGCTTGACTAAAAGTCCTTTTGTGACACTTGTGTGCTATATTTTTGTAATACCTCCCCCCCAACTTGCTAATTGTATAAATTTTAAAGTGTAAATATATGTTAATTATTATTATCTCTGATGTTTTCAAGATCGGCTCTTGTTTTAAGAAATTCCCTGCGTGATCGCTTTTATTTCTTGCATTAGGCACCCTTAAGATAATGGAAGGACTAAGGAGTAGTCGAGGCCGTGGGCGAGGGACTAGACAGGCCCAACCTCAAGGGGATGAACAAAGATCAGCAACTGGACCGACCCAAGAACAAGCGAATATAGAGGTTAGCCAAATCGCTACTGCCATCAATAGGATGACTGATATCCTAGAACGCTTAGCTGAAATACAGGGTCCAGGACCGCTTAACCAACCTGGGGGACAGGATAGAGGAGAGCATAGGGCTTTGGAGGGGTTCCTGAAATTTAACACGCCTAAGTTCACTGGAGAGCCCAACCCCGAGGCAGCTGAAAACTGGTTAGAGAGAATGACCAATATATTCGCCGCCTTGGACTATACTGAGGATAGGCGAGTGAATTTTGCTGCATTCCAATTTGAGGGAATGGCACGCGCTTGGTGGGACCTGATAAGGGGAAAGTGGGAGAGAGCTCAAACCCCTTGGACTTGGGAGAATTTAATGAGAAATTTCTTCCACCCTTAATCCAAGAGAAAATGGAGGATGAATTCATCAAGTTGAAGTAAGGAACCCTTAGTGTAGCGGAGTATGAGGGAAAGTTCACTAAGCTTTCTAAATACGCTCCTGAATTGGTGATCAATGAACGGAGGAAGATTAGACGGTTCGTGCAGGGACTTAATGTAGAAATCCAGGAGGGCTTAGCCGCAGCCCGAATCTCTACGTTCACTGAAGTCTTAGAAAAAGCACAGAGAGTCGAGAGTGCAAGGCTACAAGTTAGAGACTTTCATGCTAAGAAAAGGGGCACTTCTAGTAACCCTTCGGGACAGGCAGATAAGAATGCCCCACCTTTTAAAAAGGGAAAAGGAACGGGTGGAGTGGAGATATCTAACACACCAAAGGGGACTCAATCAAGAGGAGATCGCAATGGACGAGATCAATCGAGAGGGACACCTCCAAGTGGTCAATCTGTGGCTCCCGAAATTGTTTGTGGTTATTGTGGCAAGCTCAACCATACAGAGAGTGATTGTTTTAGAAAACAAGGGAGGTGCTTGTATTGTGGTAGTACCGAGCACCAGATATCGAAATGCCCAACCGTACCAAAAGAAGGAGGTAGCACCCAAAGGCCTGAAAAGTCAGCCGCTAGGCAGTCTAGTGCTGGAGGAAGTCGATCTAAAGCACCAGCTAGGGTTTATGCATTAGGCTATCAGCAGGTTTCCAATTCTGCTACGGTCGTTGAAGGTATGATTCTTGCTTTTCATTGTCTATCTGAAGTTCTAAGTGACCCTAGTACAATTCACACTTTTACAAAATCCTAGATTTATAAGATATAATCAAAATAGAAATTGTGAGGTATGGGTTAGCGATTGTAAGATTTCTGATTGATCCGATAGGCACGGCTATTAAGGGGTATGACGTTATCCTATGCGTGAATTTCGAGGACGAAATTCTTTTAAGGAGGGGAGGTTGTGAGGATCCGAAAATTTTCTTATTTTCGTCATATATTACTGGTTTATTTAAATAGTTATTCACTCATTTTCTTCGAATTATTTAATTCGACTACTTAAAATCCATTTATATGGAAAAATGCCTCTCTTATGTTTTTAAAGCGTTTTGTTAGAAAAATTATTTTCGAAAACTCGTTTAGTTCGGAACACGAATACACATTTTTCGAGGCTACATTTGAATTGAGAGTGTATTAATTTTGGAGAAGTAAGAATGATTAATAGTAGATTAAGAAAAGTTAATTTGAGAATTGAGGAATTAACACTCGACTCATGTGAGGACTCGCAAAATTTACTTATTTAAATTTCCTATTTCTAGTTTATTTAATTATTTACTTGGCCATTTACTCCGAATATTATTTTCTAAGCTCTTTAGACCTAATTACATGGGTCTATAACTCAATTATATTTTTAAAGTGACTCGTTTCAAAATTTAATTTTTGGAAGCTTGTTTAGTGAAAATAGTGAAAAAAGTGTTTGGAAATTTTAACCGATTGAGAGTACAATAAGTTTGAAAAATTAGAGACTTACACAATGGTCCTAAAATAGGTAATTTTATGTTTAAGTGCTCAAGTGATAGTTATTAGTATTATCGTTATAAGAAATTCTTGAAAATTCCACTTTATCGCGCACAAATCGGAAGTACGCGTTTTTACGCGGGCGATTAATTGAGGGATTTAAGACCATTATTTTTAGACCATTAAGAGTGAATAATAATAGTATGAATACAAGTGCATTAGAGGTTTAATACATTAGTGAAATAAACTCGAGAGGAATCGAGCACAAAACGCGCGCGTACGCGCACTATTTACCGTTGACTTTTGTGCACCTAAACTCTTAGTCTTTAAGCTTCCTTAGCAAGCTAAAAATCAGACCAAACACTCCTCTCTTTCTCACAAAGGCAGCCGGCTACAAGGAGGAACAAAAACCATCCAAAGTTCTTCAACATTCTACTCCAAATTCTTGCACCAAATCATTACCAAATCCTCTCAAATTTTAACTCTACTTAGCTTAACATTTGGAGAGTCCATTTAGCTACAAAAAAGAGGAGCTTTCCACGGTTTTTCTGAGCTGAGAAAAGGGCCAAAATTCTTCTAGGTTCATCAACCAAAGTAGGTAATGATCCACTCTCAAATTCTTGTCCTATGGAAGTTAATTTACACTTATGAGCTTGAATATTCATGTGGGTGGCTTGATATTGTTGGAAAAATTGGAAAGTGGGCTCTATGAACTCCTACTCTTGGGTTGTTGCTGATTTTTTGGTTGATGATATTTATAATGTTGGTTTAGTGTTTGAAATGGTGGATTAATGGTGTATAATTAGTAGAAACTTCAAGGAACTCATGGGATAGAAATTTCTGATTTTGCCCCTGCCTTGTTCGGTTATTTTAAGGCCAATTTTTGATGATCTAATGGCTTGAATATGATGTTTATATGTTGTATTAGTTGTGTAAAAATTTTCATTGGAAAATATTGAGGTTTGGTTGGGCAAATGAATTTCTTTGTGGAACTAGTCAAGCTGGAAAACTGTTTCCGTGTAGCTCTGTCCAGCGATAGTGTTTTTGCCGTAACTCTGTCCTCCGACGTCAAAATTGAGTGCCGTCGGTGGCATTTGAAACTAGACATCTACACCTTTCCAATGGTATAAAATGGAAGTTTTTGTTCCAAGTGTGTGAGTCAAACCAATCATTTTAAGAAGGCTTCCCTGTTTCTCTGTTCTGCTGGAACGATTTGATGATGCTGCAACTTTAGGCTTAACTTCGAGCCAGTTGCATGCTGAATCTTAAAACGATTTCTTCTGCGAAATTATAGCCCTATGAATGTATTTTTCAACACTATCAACCATGCTCAATTCCGAGTTAAATTGAGTGAGTCATGATCAAAATACAGTGACCGCCTTGTTCTTGAAAACCCTTGGATTTGGACAGATTTGATGTGAGACTTGTTGTGGTCTTACTATATAAATTTCTTGGTGCTAAACACCTACCAAATGTACCATGTATGTTCCTTAGACGTTTCTTGAACAAATGAACCATGTTTGGAGGTTTTCCTTAGCCGAATGTTTGGAAACGGAGAGATTTGGAGCTAAAGGCAGTTTTGCCTTAGTAAT
This sequence comes from Coffea eugenioides, assembly GCF_003713205.1. Classification (NCBI taxonomy): domain Eukaryota; kingdom Viridiplantae; phylum Streptophyta; class Magnoliopsida; order Gentianales; family Rubiaceae; genus Coffea; species Coffea eugenioides. Next base: position 37,794,353 of record NC_040038.1, read on the forward strand.
TTCAAAACTTTGGTTGATTGGTTAACCACCTTCCCGAAGGTATTTTTCCACGAAATTTGATAGAGAGATACCCTTCATAAAGGAATACTATACTGCAAAATTTGGCACCAATCCAAGTCCGTTTCGACACTTAACTAAAGGTCCAAAGTCGGAAACCCAAATCTGGAAATTGTTCAACAGTCTTGAATTTTTCCCAACTTTGAGCTACCATATCTTGGTGCTCGAAACTCCGATTCTCGATCCGCTTGTTCTGTCCTAAACCTTACTTGTACCTCTAATTGATTTATGAATTTCAAGGGCTGATTTGCAACGAGTGAATTCTACCGAATTTCCAAAGTTAGCGAAAAACCAACCCCAGCTCAATCCTGAACATTCTGGAACAGTGGTTTCAAGCTCATTTTTGAGTACATTTCACTTAGATTCGTGGAAAAGTGTCTTCTAAAAACATTTAGTACTTTCCAAGAGGTTTTCAACGGTATAAATTTTTCCAATTTTAGACTTGTATCGAGTGAGATACGATTTTTCAAAGATCCATATCAAAACTGAAATTTTCCAACTTTCAAGGAAATAGAGTTTTCCAAGAACTTTTTATTCTTTCGACATTATGCAAACGTTTTAACCTCAATTTCCAAAATAAAAAAAAACCCAAATGCTCCTGTACTTTATGAAACGCCACTCGAATCTCGATTTACAAGTAATTAAGGTTCCTTTTCACGAAATTCCCTAGATTATAATAGTGCACGAATTATTTCTCGATAATTGGGTTGTGTGAATAATAATTCACTATTATTTGCTCAGGCGCACACGAGGACCTTCAAGAGGATCCCACGGTGGATGCTTGAACTTTCCTTGACCCTACTTGCACTTAATACTTGGTGAGTGTCAAGTGCATGAGTTTGTTGCTAAATGGTTAATTGGTTCTTATCCGTTATGTGAATTTGAAAATTTGAGACGAGTGTGTATTTTATCGCACTCGCTCTCTTTCGAATGAAATTATATTTGAATTTTGCTATGTGAATTCATATTCGACTTGTACATAGTAATGTGGATGTGATCCGTATTTGTGATTCCTATTTGGAATCGTCGATTTGAGCGTTGCTCATCGACTTATATCCGTATTCGTATTTGCATTCCTATTCGTATTCGGGGGACCCCCACACTCATTGGCTAACTTTGCGAATCGAGCCAGCATGGGCTTGATCGACAAGCTTAGCAAATCATGAGATATTCGTAGAGCATGATCTATTGGCGAGATCTTGCTCGGCATTACTCGTGCAGTATTGCCATGATATACTCGAGTATTGTCAAAAAAAAAAAATTAGATGAGCGGGCCCGGTAAGGGGGTGTAACGGTGACGGGATTCGAAGAAAAGTGGTGTATCTACGGATTCGATACTTATGTGGTTGACGGAGATGTGATCAAGACTTTGACTCGACTACGGATTCGATACTCGGTGGCATTTGAAACTAGACATCCATTTGAAATTTTCATCGAACCTTTGCCTTCCCTTTCTTCAACCGTGACTCCCGAATCCATTTTCTCTTATCTTTCAAAGACCTGGAGTTGTCGAAAAGGGTTTTATTTTATTTTATTTAAATACATTTTTTGGGTGACTTGGTACATCCAAACTCAATACCAAGTGGCGACTCCCCTTTTTCTTGAAAACCCTTTTTAGACTAAATATTTGGACCCAAATTGTCGCATTCTTTAAAGTCCCATTTTAGGTCTTTTTCATTTATTTTAAAATAAAATTACATATTTTGTAAATACCTATTTTTATACTTATATTTTTCATCACAAAAAAAATGGGGCGCAACACATTTGAAGGCATGTTCCATGTTCCAATAATCAACAAATCGTTAACAGAACAATGTTCTTATTATGAATGAAAAAATGGTAATCCAATCAACAAATACCAACAAACAATTCATTGTAATTTTTACTAAAAAGTAATGTGATAATAATACGACATTGGTCGTGGAGGCATTATTACTGTTATAGTTAGTTGAAATTTTTATATGAACTATAAGAAAAAGAAAATTTCTCAAAAAATATAACAAGTTATGATATATTTCCTAACGTCCCAAAAAATAATTTGAACTCTAGACTATTTGTGAATCTTTCAAACTACAGATATGTATTTTTTAAATGAAGTGCTATAACCTCAAACAACAAGAGAAAATTAAAGGTAATTGAGATTAAACTAATTAATTTTACACATAAATTTGAAGGAATATGCATAAACATGTTCATTAATATTTGAATTCTGAAAATCAAATTTTGTTAAAATTACAATATGCGATCCTATTTGCATTACTGTTTGGATCATATTTCATAGCAAAATCGATTTGTATAATCTTGTGCATATCGTGATAATTCTATCATGATGTCCTAACTTTGAATTATCTTGTTTAAACCAAATTCTAAAATTTTTTGGTATAATTAAAATATCAATGGAGATTTGAAACAAATCACAAGCTATCGCAGGAGTTTTTACTCCCCCTCATTATAAATTTTTAGCTTTCTAGACCTATAGACATAAAACAATATTTTAGCAATCAAAAGTGAAGCAGTTTGATGATTGCAAGCACAACACATATTCTATTATGAAGTCCTAATTTTGAATTATCTTGTTTAAACACCACTCTAAATTAGTTTGGTATAATTAAATTATCAAGGGAGATTTAGAGCAAATCACAACTTAACAATGATATTATCCATGATGGATATAGTAAGCCTTTCAAACAAACATCATTGAAATAAATTTTGTTATATAAGTAATCTGTTAAAACTAACAGAGCATGCAAAAACACAGATACTGTAGTTGGTCCAACAGCTAATTTATGCCACTTTTTATTGTCAATTAATCTAAGGCTAAATAAACTAGAAATAGTAGTTTTTTTTTAATTTTTTTGTATTTTTTGTATGGGGAATAACTTGAAGTCCATTTATAAAAGCACAGTAAATGATGTTACTACAAAATAGTTACTACAAAATCAATAAAAAATGTTACTACAAAAGTTTCTAAACACTCGTCATCCTCCTTTTCAGTTGCTAAGGACCCAACAAGTCAAGTTCATCTCTAAGGCGCAAATAATCAGTAGGAGGGGTTGCGCGAAACACGACACGGGACACCGCATCAATGTCATCTTCTAACACTTCCAATGTTGCGAGTCGTTCAGGAATTGCAGTCAAACCATGTTTTGCAAACCCCATTCCAATTCGACGTCCTTCAACTCTTAACTCTAAAACTTGAAGTTGCTCAATGTTAATAGCAATCACAGACACAACCTGTTCAGCTTTTACTACATAATCAGTAGTAGTTGAAAACAGTCATATACTTTGTTAAAAAAGTTCAATTATTGATCTCATGAGGTTAGGTTTGTACCAAACCAATAATTCATAAGAATTGGGATCAAATTTTCTCTAAGTTCTTTCACATGATAAAGATCCAATAAACGAAGAGGCAAAAAATAAAAAATTTATGTTGATTTCATTTTTTAGTATTTGAAGACACGTTCCAATAATGAACAAATCATTAACAGAATAATCTTCCAATTATTAAATGAAGAAAAAGAAATCCAATCAACAAATGCTAACTAGCAATTCATAGTAATATTTATCTAAAAAAGAATATGATAATAAGATGACATTGGTCGTGGAGGCACTATTACTTATATGCTTTGCCGAAATTTTTACATAAACTGTGAGAAAAAGAAATGTTCTCAAAAAATATAAAAAATTGTGACATATTCACTAATGTCCCAAGAAATATTTTGAATTTCTAGACATTTTTTGAGCCTTTCAGGCTGCACATACATATTTTTTTTGAGTGAACTACTATAATCTCGAGCAACAAAAGAGAGTTAAAGGTAATTGAGATTAAACTAATTAATTTTATAAACAAGTTGAAGGAATATGCATAAAAAAAGGTTCATTAATATTCTAATTCTGAATATCATATTTTGTTTATAATCCACAAATTGATATTAAAGTTCATATATTATCAATTTCAACCTCACAATACACTTAGTCTAAAATGGATAGAACATGATATCCCTATGAACTTTATCAAAATAGAACATGATTTTTATATGTTCGCATCAATCGCCTCATATTGCTTTTTCCAAGTGATTCTATTTGAATTACCATCTGGATCAGATTTCACAGCGAAATCAATGTGTATAATCTTGTACATATTTCAATAGTTCTCAACAATTTCACAACTTAATAATGATATTGTCTATGCTGGATTCAACAACTTTTTTGAAACCAACTTTATTGAGATGATTTATGTTATATAAAAGATGAGTTAAAACAAGTAGAGCATGCAAGCAGAATATATATTCTGTCAGTTTGGATTATTTTGTTTAAACTTCACTCTAAAGTTGTTTTGGGTAGTTAAAATATCAAGAGAGATTTAAAATAAATCACAACCTAACAATGATATTGTCCATGATGGATATAACAAGCCTTTTAAACAAATTTCAGTAAAATGAATTTTGTTTTATAATTGATCAACTAAAACTAGCAGAGCATGCAAAAATATAAATACTGTATTTGGTCCCACAACTAATATATCTACACCGTTGGAATGAGAGGTTTCTCAAAATTAGTTAAATCTAGTACTAGAGAATTTAGAGATGGTAGTTGAAAGACAACTATAAGCAATTTTTAAAAAATGAATTTAAACACAGGCTCTATGAAAGAGAGTCTTGTTTTGTATTCAAATGTTAACTCATGGGATTTGGATTAAATTTTCTCAAAGGTTCTGTTAAATTTCCAAACACCGCTAAATCATAATAAATATAAGAGTAAAAAAATATAAAAGAAGTATGTCGATTTTTTTTTTGCATTTTAAAACAATTTATATTGATAGTTATGACAACAGAGAATATGATAACAATATGATATTGATCGGTCACGCATCATTACTGATGCATTTAACATAAATTTTTATGATGATCATGAAAAAAAGAAATGTTTTAAAAAACATAACAGATCTCTACAAATTTGTAAAAATTTCAATAAGCAATTTAAATCTTTGGATTTATTGTGAAATTTTTAGTCTTTGCATCTACATTTTTTCAGTAAAGCTCTCTAATCACAAGCAACATAAAGAAAGGTTACTACATTAGTTTTACAACTGGTTGAAAATATTTGAAAAGTAAGTTTATCAATATTATAATTTACCATATCAAATTTAGTTAAATATAAAATTTCCAAATTAATATGAAAGTCCATATATCATCAATTTCAACTTCACAGTACACTTAATTCAAAAGGGATAGAATATTATTCTTTATTTCTATGTTTATTTCTCATTCGGGTCAGTGCCATGTTTAATTCTCGTTCGGGTCAGTCCCATGTTTAATTTTCTATTCGGGTCAGTCCCATGTTTAAATTCTCGTTCGGGCCAGTCCCATGTTAAAATTTCTTATTCGGGTCAGTCCCATGTTTAATTTCTCGTTCGGGTCAGTCCCATGTTTAAATTCTCGGTCGGGTCAGTCCCATGTTTAATTTTCTATTCGGATCAGTCCCATGTTTAAATTCTCGTTCGGGTCAGTCCCATGTTTAATTCTCCTTCGGGTCAGTCCCATGTTTAAATTTTCTGTTCGGGTCAGTCCCATGTTAAAATTCTGGTTCGGGTCAGTCCCACGTTTAATTTCTCGTTCGGATCAGTCCCATGTTTAATTTTCTATTCGGGTCAGTCCCATGTTTAAATTCTCGTTCGGGTCAGTCCCATGTTTAATTCTCGTTCGGGTCAGTCCCTTGTTTAAATTTTCAGTCAGTCCCATGTTTAAAATGTTAAAATTTTCGTTCGGGTCAGTCCCATGTTTAATTTTTCGTTCGGGTCATCCCATGTTTAAATTCTCGTTCGGGTCAGTCCCATGTTTAATTTTCTATTCGGGTCAGTCCCATGTTTAAATTCTCGTTCGGGTCAGTCCCATGTTTAATTCTCGTTCGGGTCAGTCCCATGTTTAATTTTCTATTCGAGTCAGTCCCATGTTTAAATTCTCGTTCGGGCCAGTCCCATGTTAAAATTTCTTGTTCGGGTCAGTCCCATGTTTAATTTCTCGTTCGGGTCAGTCCCATGTTTAAATTTTCTGTTCGGGTCAGTCCCATGTTTAATTTCTCGTTCGGGTCAGTCCCATGTTTAAATTCTCGTTCGAGTCAGTCCCATGTTTAATTCTCGTTCGGGTCAGTCCCATGTTTAATTTTCTATTCGGGTCAATCCCATGTTTAAATTCTCGTTCGGGCCAGTCCCATGTTAAAATTTCTTGTTCGGGTTAGTTCCATGTTTAATTTCTCGTTCGGGTCAGTCCCATGTTTAAATTTTCTGTTCGGGTCAGTCCCATGTTAAAATTCTTGTTCGGGTCAGTCCCATGTTTAATTTCTCGTTCGGGCCAGTCCCATATTTAAATTCTCGTTCGGGTCAGTCCCATGTTTAAATTCTGGTTCGGGTCAGTCCCATGTTTAAATATTTTGTACGGATCAGTCCCATGTTTAATTTCTCGTTCGGGTCAGTCCCACGTTTAAATTTCTTGTTCGGTCCAGTCCCATGTTTAAATTCTTGTTCGGGTCAGTCCCATGTTTAATTTCTCGTTCGGGTCAGTCCCATGTTTAATTTCCTGTTCGGGTCAGTCCCATGTTTAAATTCTGGTTCAGGTCAGTCCCATGTTTAAATTCTGGTTCGGGTCAGTCCCATGTTTAAATTTCTTGTTCGGGTCAGTCCCATGTTTAAATGCTTATTCGGGTCAGTCTCATATTTAAAATTTATCGTTTGGGCCAGTCCCGTGTTTAAATTATTGTTCGGGCCAGTCTCATTTTAAATTTCTTGTTTGGGTCAGTCCCATTTGAAATTTCTGGTTCGGGTCAGTCCCGTTTTAAATTTTTGTTTGGGTCAGTTCATTTTAAAATTTTGGGGTCACTCATCATTTCAAAAGCGTCAGTCGTTCGAATAGCTTGCATTCGAACTACGTTTGACCTGATTCCCATGGCAGGATACGTAGGCAACTCTACATGAGTTCGGTCACATTTTTGTGATTTCATTGCATCATTTTGCTCAATAATTATAGCCAAGTGTTGGTTTATTATTTTAGCTCAGGTGCGGTTAAAAGAAACAGGTAAGCAATTTGGTGTCTACGTCTTTGTCTTGAGTTTCTTTGAAACTCTAGACAAAGAGGGGCAAGCTGTAGACACCAAATTTTTGTCAATTTTTAATATTTTCCTGAAATTTTATCTATTTGATAAGTTATTATTATTACCATTTTTATAATATATATTAATGAATGATTTTCTCATTTTTGTAGGTTTGTTTTTGGTAAAAAAAAAAAAACACAAAACAAAAGAGAAAAATCAAGAAATGAAAAATCACTTTCATCATTTTCTCTACCAAAACAACTATTAACCCATTCCACACTCAATTGCCATGGACCTTTCTTTTCATTAGCTAAGAAATCATCATTTTGGCAAATCCAACACACAAGCTCCATTTTGGCTACAAGACCCTCAGACGGACAGAACAAGAAAAAAAAAAAAAAACTCTTCACTCGGCTCTCTCTCTCACAGACAAGCCACAAAGAAAAAAGAAAACACTCCCTCACTCTACTCACGGCTCACTCTCTCCCTCTCTCGGACTTCGGCAGAGGAAAGAAACGGAAAACACACAAGAAGAAGAAGAAAAATCCCCCTCAGTCTCTCGGTTCTCCTTTCCCTTTCCCCTCTCAATCTCAGACACACCTACATTGAGGTAATTTTTAGTTTTGTTTGGAACATTAAATCCATGCTCCATTGTTTAATTTTCTTTTGCTTTTGCTGGTTTCCTTGGTTGTTGGGTTGCTGAGTTTTTGGCACAAGTCATGCACAGAACTAAGAAAAAAGAAATGGGTCCATGAATGCATGTCAAGTGTTTGTGAAAATGCCAAAATAAAAAAAATAAATTTTAGGGGCTGTTTTACTTTATTCTAGCCTTTTAATGTTATTTTCTTGTCAAATTAAGATTATAGTTGTAATGTAGAAGCTATAAGGAGTGTTTTGGCATAAATTTTATGATTTTTGGTGAAGATTTGAGGTTTTAAAAATATAAAAGCTGGACTGTTTTTTTTTACATTTTGGACACTTTTGGGTCATTTCTTGTAAAAACTAACTCCGGAAATGGGATATATGCGAAAAATCGAATGAGGGGGTGTATTTTGACAATTTTCTGTGACCGAAAAAATTCGCCGGTGGCTGGCGGCGGCGGCGCCGCCATGGCCAGTAGCTGCGAGGAGCTTCAGGTCGCCGGGGAAGGAGAAGAAACCGAACGAACGGGGAAGAAAGAAAAGAAAGAAGAAGAAGAAGAGAAAAAGAAAAAAAAGAAAGGAAAGAAAAGAAAGAAAAAAAATGGTTTGGGCTAATGTTTTATCTTCGGTTGGGCCAAGAGTTAGTTTTGGTTGGGTTTTGAAAATGGGTTTTGATTTATTTCCCTTGGGTTTCGGTTGGGCTAGAAGATCAGAGTCTGTTCATTTTGGTTGGGTTTGAGCGATAAAAAGGCAGGCTGGCTTGTGTGTTTGGCTTGGACTTTCGGCTGGGCTTAGGTAGTGTTCGGCCCAAATAAATAAAATGATGGCCCAGTGGCCTGTTTTCCTAAGAAGATCAGAAACCGATTTTTGCACTTTAGCCCCTGATCTTTGGAGTGGTTTCACTTCGGCCCAGAACATTTTAAATTTGTTTCACTTAGGTCCTTAAATTAATTGCACTTTGGTCCTTGAATTTTATCTTTCATTTAATTTTGACCTCTAAACTTTGGAAAAATATAACTTTTGTCCCCAAAAGTTTTTCAGTTTTTGCAATTCAGTCCCTGATGAATTTTGACTCTCTTTATTATGATTGTTTCTTTTCTTTAATAGCTAATTATGTTACTTTTGAGTATGTTCAACTTGTAATTTTTAGATATTCTTAAATTTATTTACGTATGACATATTGAGGTGAATTTTCATTATTATTAGTTTTTCAATTAAATTGGTGCCATGATTCTTTTGTTCATTTTGAGTATAAATAGGGCAATTTGACTCCGTTTAGTCACCACTTCAAAAGGGAGGTACCCCATTATTATTATTTCAATGTCAATTACGTGCTCTTATGTGCTCCTACGTGTTCCTACGTGTTTATACATTTTTATATGCTTTGTTTATTCGATTTGAATGTTCATTTAAATTTTCTTATGTTTGTTTAGTTAATTTTATAATTATTTGAGAGGCACTTAAATACCTCAAAAATGTAATAGATAGGATAATTAGATTTGTTTTATTTTATTTTCCCTTTTAGATTGTAGTTAGGCGCTCCCCGATGTAATAGATAGGTTGTGTGCTTATGTGGCTTATATGTTACGTGCCTTACCTGCTTTCCTTAGGATTTTTGCATCTAGATATTATGCTTATGTGTTACGTGCTACGTGCTCTTATGTGTTTATTTGTTTTAATCTATGTCTACTTGTCTTATTATGTATTAAAAATGCATGACGTCACCACACTAGTCCAACGCTAGTTGTGGCTTCTCCCTCCATTTACTTGCTAGTCCAACGCTAGTAAGGATTTTTAGAAATGGGCTAGTCCAACGCTAGACCCTTAGATCGTTCGTGCGTTAGATTCATTTTTTTTTGTGATATTCATTACATTTTCATGCATATTTTCATTTTTAGGATCTTTTCTCATTTGCATGATATTCCCTATTATATTATCCCTTACCCTCTATAGGTACTAATCATGTCATTTAGAATTGCATCTCATTTAAGCTAGTTCATTTGCTTGTTCATGTTAGGATAATTATTTTTCAAACATGGGAAATGGGTGATTATAACTTTTTAGTTTAAATACCCTATTAATCCATTAATAAGAAAATTATGTCACGAGTTTTTGCCTCCCGTACCCTTTATGTTGCATTCCATTTTTCTTTGATCACTTATATATGTACATAATGTAATTTCTTTTCTTTTATTTTAATTTCATCATTCGCATACTCGTGACACTTTCAAGGAATCATTGTGGCCTTCGCAATTAATGCGATTGGTTCGATTAAACCCTTGAATGGATATTTTGACCCTTTCGATATTTTATAAATTTAGATTTGCATCCATGTAGGAAACATTCAAATATGATAAATTAAGGGTTAGATTAGGAAAATTTTGACTAAACCTCGCAACTAGCTTAGACTAGGTTGAAAGGGTGCCTTAGGTTTGAGTTAATCGAACCTTTGCCTTCCCTTTCTTCAACCGTGACTCCCGAATCCATTTTCTCTTATCTTTCAAAGAACTGGAGTTGTCGAAAAGGGTTTTATTTTATTTTATTTAAATACATTTTTTGGGTGACTTGGTACATCCAAACTCAATACCAAGTGGCGACTCCCCTTTTTCTTGAAAACCCTTTTTAGACTAAATATTTGGACCCAAATTGTCGCATTCTTTAAAGTCCCATTTTAGGTCTTTTTCATTTATTTTAAAATAAAATTACATATTTTGTAAATACCTATTTTTATACTTATATTTTCCATCACAAAAAAAATGGGGCGCAACACATTTGAAGGCATGTTCCATGTTCCAATAATCAACAAATCGTTAACAGAACAATGTTCTTATTATGAATGAAAAAATGGTAATCCAATCAACAAATACCAACAAACAATTCATTGTAATTTTTACTAAAAAGTAATGTGATAATAATACGCCATTGGTCGTGGAGGCATTATTACTGTTATAGTTAGTTGAAATTTTTATATGAACTATAAGAAAAAGAAAATTTCTCAAAAAATATAACAAGTTATGATATATTTCCTAACGTCCCAAAAAATAATTTGAACTCTAGACTATTTGTGAATCTTTCAAACCACAGATATGTATTTTTTAAATGAAGTGCTATAACCTCAAACAACAAGAGAAAATTAAAGGTAATTGAGATTAAACTAATTAATTTTACACATAAATTTGAAGGAATATGCATAAACATGTTCATTAATATTTGAATTCTGAAAATCAAATTTTGTTAAAATTACAATATGCGATCCTATTTGCATTACTGTTTGGATCATATTTCATAGCAAAATCGATTTGTATAATCTTGTGCATATCGTGATAATTCTATCATGATGTCCTAACTTTGAATTATCTTGTTTAAACCAAATTCTAAATTTTTTTGGTATAATTAAAATATCAATGGAGATTTGAAACAAATCACAAGCTATCGCAGGAGTTTTTACTCCCCCTCATTATAAATTTTTAGCTTTCTAGACCTATAGACATAAAACAATATTTTAGCAATCAAAAGTGAAGCAGTTTGATGATTGCAAGCACAACACATATTCTATTATGAAGTCCTAATTTTGAATTATCTTGTTTAAACACCACTCTAAATTAGTTTGGTATAATTAAATTATCAAGGGAGATTTAGAGCAAATCACAATTTAACAATGATATTATCCATGATGGATATAGTAAGCCTTTCAAACAAACATCATTGAAATAAATTTTGTTATATAAGTAATCTGTTAAAACTAACAGAGCATGCAAAAACACAGATACTGTAGTTGGTCCAACAGCTAATTTATGCCACTTTTTATTGTCAATTAATCTAAGGCTAAATAAACTAGAAATAGTAGTTTTTTTTTGAATTTTTTTGTATTTTTTGTATGGGGAATAACTTGAAGTCCATTTATAAAAGCACATTAAATGATGTTACTACAAAATAGTTACTACAAAATCAATAAAAAATGTTACTACAAAAGTTTCTAAACACTCGTCATCCTCCTTTTCAGTTGCTAAGGACCCAACAAGTCAAGTTCATCTCTAAGGCGCAAATAATCAGTAGGAGGGGTTGCGCGAAACACGACACGGGACACCGCATCAATGTCGTCTTCTAACACTTCCAATGTTGCGAGTCGTTCAGGAATTGCAGTCAAACCATGTTTTGCAAACCCCATTCCAATTCGACGTCCTTCAACTCTTAACTCTAAAACTTGAAGTTGCTCAATGTTAATAGCAATCACAGACACAACCTGTTCAGCTTTTACTACATAATCAGTAGTAGTTGAAAACAGTCATATACTTTGTTAAAAAAGTTCAATTATTGATCTCATGAGGTTAGGTTTGTACCAAACCAATAATTCATAAGAATTGGGATCAAATTTTCTCTAAGTTCTTTCACATGATAAAGATCCAATAAACGAAGAGGCAAAAAATAAAAAATTTATGTTGATTTCATTTTTTAGTATTTGAAGACACGTTCCAATAATGAACAAATCATTAACAGAATAATCTTCCAATTATTAAATGAAGAAAAATAAATCCAATCAACAAATGCTAACTAGCAATTCATAGTAATATTTATCTAAAAAAGAATATGATAATAAGATGACATTGGTCGTGGAGGCACTATTACTTATATGCTTTGCCGAAATTTTTACATAAACTGTGAGAAAAAGAAATGTTCTCAAAAAATATAAAAAATTGTGACATATTCACTAATGTCCCAAGAAATATTTTGAATTTCTAGACATTTTTTGAGCCTTTCAGGCTGCACATACATATTTTTTTTGAGTGAACTACTATAATCTCGAGCAACAAAAGAGAGTTAAAGGTAATTGAGATTAAACTAATTAATTTTATAAACAAGTTGAAGGAATATGCATAAAAAAAGGTTCATTAATATTCTAATTCTGAATATCATATTTTGTTTATAATCCACAAATTGATATTAAAGTTCATATATTATCAATTTCAACCTCACAATACACTTAGTCTAAAATGGATAGAACATGATATCCCTATGAACTTTATCAAAATAGAACATGATTTTTATATGTTCGCATCAATCGCCTCATATTGCTTTTTCCAAGTGATTCTATTTGAATTACCATCTGGATCAGATTTCACAGCGAAATCAATGTGTATAATCTTGTACATATTTCAATAGTTCTCAACAATTTCACAACTTAATAATGATATTGTCTATGCTGGATTCAACAACTTGTTTGAAACCAACTTTATTGAGATGATTTATGTTATATAAAAGATGAGTTAAAACAAGTAGAGCATGCAAGCAGAATATATATTCTGTCAGTTTGGATTATTTTGTTTAAACTTCACTCTAAAGTTGTTTTGGGTAGTTAAAATATCAAGAGAGATTTAAAATAAATCACAACCTAACAATGATATTGTCCATGATGGATATAACAAGCCTTTTAAACAAATTTCAGTAAAATGAATTTTGTTTTATAATTGATCAACTAAAACTAGCAGAGCATGCAAAAATATAAATACTGTATTTGGTCCCACAACTAATATATCTACACCGTTGGAATGAGAGGTTTCTCAAAATTAGTTAAATCTAGTACTAGAGAATTTAGAGATGGTAGTTGAAAGACAACTATAAGCAATTTTTAAAAAATGAATTTAAACACAGGCTCTATGAAAGAGAGTCTTGTTTTGTATTCAAATGTTAACTCATGGGATTTGGATTAAATTTTCTCAAAGGTTCTGTTAAATTTCCAAACACCGCTAAATCATAATAAATATAAGAGTAAAAAAATATAAAAGAAGTATGTCGATTTTTTTTTTTGCATTTTAAAACAATTTATATTGATAGTTATGACAACAGAGAATATGATAACAATATGATATTGATCGGTCACGCATCATTACTGATGCATTTAACATAAATTTTTATGATGATCATGAAAAAAAGAAATGTTTTAAAAAACATAACAGATCTCTACAAATTTGTAAAAATTTCAATAAGCAATTTAAATCTTTGGATTTATTGTGAAATTTTTAGTCTTTGCATCTACATTTTTTCAGTAAAGCTCTCTAATCACAAGCAACATAAAGAAAGGTTACTACATTAGTTTTACAACTGGTTGAAAATATTTGAAAAGTAAGTTTATCAATATTATAATTTACCATATCAAATTTAGTTAAATATAAAATTTTCAAATTAATATGAAAGTCCATATATCATCAATTTCAACTTCACAGTACACTTAACTCAAAAGGGATAGAATATTATTCTTTATTTCTATGTTTATTTCTCATTCGGGTCAGTGCCATGTTTAATTCTCGTTCGGGTCAGTCCCATGTTTAATTTTCTATTCGGGTCAGTCCCATGTTTAAATTCTCGTTCGGGCCAGTCCCATGTTAAAATTTCTTATTCGGGTCAGTCCCATGTTTAATTTCTCGTTCGGGTCAGTCCCATGTTTAAATTCTCGGTCGGGTCAGTCCCATGTTTAATTTTCTATTCGGATCAGTCCCATGTTTAAATTCTCGTTCGGGTCAGTCCCATGTTTAATTCTCGTTCGGGTCAGTCCCATGTTTAAATTTTCTGTTCGGGTCAGTCCCATGTTAAAATTCTGGTTCGGGTCAGTCCCACGTTTAATTTCTCGTTCGGATCAGTCCCATGTTTAATTTTCTATTCGGGACAGTCCCATGTTTAAATTCTCGTTCGGGTCAGTCCCATGTTTAATTCTCGTTCGGGTCAGTCCCTTGTTTAATTTTCTATTCGGGTCAGTCCCATGTTTAAATTCTCGTTCGGGCCAGTCCCATGTTAAAATTTCTTGTTCGGGTCAGTCCCACGTTTAATTTTTCGTTCGGGTCAGTCCCATGTTTAATTTCTCGTTCGGATCAGTCCCATGTTTAATTTTCTATTCGGGTCAGTCCCATGTTTAAATTCTCGTTCGGGTCAGTCCCATGTTTAATTCTCGTTCGGGTCAGTCCCTTGTTTAATTTTCTATTCCGAGTCAGTC